>NC_057798.1:124103275-124366877 GCF_018294505.1 Triticum aestivum
CGTCCCTCCACTGTTCCAGGCCGCGGCGCCGCCCCCTCCCCGCGGCCCTCCCGGCCACCGCAGTGTGCCCCGCGGTCCTCCCCGCCACCGCAGCCTGCCCCTCCACCGAGCCAGGCCACGGCGCCGCCCCCTGCCCGCGGCCCTCCCCGCCACGGCGCCATCGACAATTCAGATTTAGATTCAGGTACCCTTGCCAAGATACGCCCGTCACTGACCACCACTAGGCATCCAGGGCAGCCCTTGGGCGACGACATGTTGGAGGGCGCGAGAAGCTCCGTTGCTCTCGGTGGCAGTAGCGAGCGGGACTTCTATATAAAACCCTCCTCATCCCACGTTTCTCCCATCTTGTCCTCCATAGTCTGTCTCTGCATTTCTGGTCTGATTAGGGACTTCTTTTTTACGACATTTCTCTGCTAACTAGTTTTATAGTTACAAACTAGCGGGGTGACCCGCGCATTTGCGCGGCTAGACTTACTATATATGTCGTGATTTATATTTTTACCTTTCCTTCAATTTATTTATGGGGATAGTAATGTCTACTTTTTCATATATAACTTTGTCTCATCCCTCATCAACTATATTTTCATTTTCGCATGAACTTCACCAATAATTAAACCTAAAACTTTATGCTATGCACTTGATATTTTTTACTTTTTACATCATCATATTCTCGTGGCATGCATGTCCATCCAAGGATTCTCATCTTACTCTAATTGTCCATGTTGGCTCTAGTCTAAATAATATATTTATCAATGTATGGTTAAAATTTTCTAAAATATTCTCTTTGACTTACTCTCGTCACTACTTATGCATGTTAAAGAATAACTAAAATGATTGATTACATGTTTGACATATTTTTCGATGAATCTATCCTTTGGAACATGCAACAACTTCAAGGAATGTCAATATATATTAGTTCCCAGAAAAATCTTAGCTGAAAGCATATATTTTGTGAGGTAACATGAATCACCATAGCATATATGCACGTTAAATCTTTACGTAAATAATTTTCATCATTTATTGACATGTACGGGAAGCTATATGGCACGTGTAGCTATGTGATTTTTTTCAAGGGTGTAGCTACGTGATTGACCATGATTACAGCCCTGCGTTTTGATATATAGGTATACTAGATCGGGTTCGCGCCCTGGCGCGAGGGTGCCGGACACAACATTTTGACAAAGCGTGTAACAATTTGTCAGTAGGAACTCAGGTATAGCATGTGCAGCCAACCAATTGCGTTAGAAGCGAAACATAATGAAACTGAAGATGAACATCCGGTTATAAGACAGAATCAAGCTCGGTGCTTTCATTTGAATAGAGATAAAACACAATACCATACATTAGTTTTTACGATAGAGAGATAGAATCAATATCTAAAGTCTATCAATGGCTTGTTCAAAGCAAAGTGAAAATAGCAACATGCCACCAGGTGCTACCTTCCATTACAAAGACGACAACGGGAATCTAAACGCTATACATTTCCTGTTCAGAAGAACATCAAAAGGGCAAACATGCTGGCTTGGGCGATACGAAACAAAAGGTCGATGTTCCAGCTCCATTGTGTTAGCCACCTTAGTCTTGTGATGCTTGGTGAGGGAGTCCCGGACTAGGGGGTGTCCGGATAGCCGAACTATCATCATCGGCCGGACTCCAAGACTATGAAGATACAAGATTGAAGACTTCGTCCCGTGTCCGGATGGGACTTTTCTTGGCGTGGAAGGCAAGCTTGGCGATACGGATATGTAGATCTCCTACCATTGTAACCGACTCTGTGTAACCCTAGCCCTCTCCGGTGTCTATATAAACCGGATGGTTTTAGTCCATAGGACGAAAAACAATCATACCATAGGCTAGCTTCTAGGGTTTAGCCTCCTTGATCTCGTGGTAGATCTACTGTTGTAACCCACATCATCAATATTAATCAAGCAGGACGTAGGGTTTTACCTCCATCAAGAGGGCCCGAACCTGGGTAAAAACATCGTGTCCCTCATCTCCTGTTACCATCCGCCTAGACGCACAGTTCGGGACCCCCTACCCGAGATCCGCCGGTTTTGACACCGACATTGGTGCTTTCATTGAGAGTTCCTCTGTGCCGTCGCGATCAGGAAGGATGCCTTCTCCCGTCTTTAAAGACGGCACCGTCGTCAAGAGAGCTTTGGCCGCCGGCCAAACTGTCCGGCTAGGTGGTTTTCTTATGACCGCCTGTTTGACCACCGCTCCGACGATGACCTCTCAGGTCATCAAAAGCGATCTTCACGTCAGCCCAGAATTCGCCGAGCAGTTAGATCCGATTGAGCTCTCCTCTATAAACGAGCTCTTGCATCGCATCGCCGCCCTGGGAGTCGCCACAGACTACGATCAGATTGGGCTTAAACCCAATCTAAGAGAGATTAACTCTCCTCAGGCCACCCACCACGTTGTCGTGGTAGAGGAACAATGCGGCAACCCTTCTTCTACGTTGAAAACCAACTATGTCCGGATTCCCGATCCCTCCAAGCCGGGTTCCCGCGAAGGGACGGACGCTAATCAAATACTGAACTTAGAGTCAGGCATCGGACTAGATTCGTTGGAAAGCAGCCAGCAAGTCAAGCTTCCAAATCCGAAAACTTCTTGGCCTTTGAGCCTCAGATCGGGCGGGGTTCCGAACTTGATTCCACCCGCCCACCCAAACATAAGCGATCTATCTCGAATACGGCAAGAGCCCGATGAAACAGTACATCATTACTGGGCCAGATTCCTCCTGGTTATGAACAGGATAAAGGACTGCTGCGAAGAAAGCGCGATTTCAATTTTCTGCAACAATTGCACGGACAAGGGAATCATGAACGCCATGAGTCGTCGCGAAGTTACACGCTTCATTGACCTAGCGACTATCGTACAAAAATACTGTGCGGTAGAGACTGCCAGGAACACCGAAACTAGGTTTTGGGACAGTCCGGCCTTGACCACAACCCTAGTCCTAAGTAAAAGGGTGCGCCATACTCAAGCACCTGGGTTAAAAACCAAAAAGCAAAGACCCCCTAAAGGGCATGGAACCGTACTGGAGGGCTGGCTCAACGGACCCTGCAAAATCCACAGTACGGAGGGCGCCACTCCAACACACAGCCTTCGAGCATGTTGGATACTACGGCAGGTGGCCAAAAGTGGCGAAGGCTTTTTAGCCCCGGGCAAACAGCCCAGCAGTACCGGTACGGTACTAACATTCTTCGAGACTTTTGCATCAAATAACATGCGAAAACGAACAATCCGCAGCCTCGCCGAAGTCTACCAAGTAGCAACAGCAAATCCATGGAGTGACACGGCTATCACCTTCAGTCCGATAGTGGACGGCTTTCTCCTTACCAAGGTACTCATGGATGGCGGCAGCGGATTGAACCTCATCTACGAGGAAACCCTTCAAAAAATGGATATCGACTGGAGCCGCATCGAGCGAAGCAGCACAACCTTCAGAGGGATAATCCCTAGTCGAGAAGTACGCTGCACAGGAAAAATCACACTAGATGTAGTGTTCGGCTCACCGGACAATTACAGGTCCGAGGAGGTCATGTTCCAAGTAGCCCCATTCGGCAGCGGATATCACGCTTTGTTAGGGCGAGAGGCATTCACAATCTTCCAAGCTATACCCCACTATGGGTACATGAAGCTCAAAATGCCCGGACCCAATGGGATAATCACTCTTGCCAGTGATCCAGATACAGCACTCCGCGCTGAAAATAAGACAGCCGCACTGGCCCTAGAGGCATTGTCCGAAGCCCTAGCGGAAAAAGAACTAACTACGCTGCGCTCCACGGTGGATAGGGACAATGTGATACTCGATAAGAGGTCCAAGTCCACCTCTTTTAAACCAGCAGACGAAATAGTCAAATTTCAGGTCCATCCAACGGACCCCACAAAGACGGCCTCCATTGGGGCACAATTAAGTCCTGATGTCGAAGCCGCACTACGAGAATTCCTTCGGGAAAATTGGGACATTTTTGCCTGGCACCCTTCAGACATGCCAGGAATCCCACGCAGACTGGCAGAGCACAGCCTAAACATCCTAAAAGGATTCAAGCCGGTCAAACAAGCTCTTCGGCGATTTTCAGAACCCAAAAGACAGGCAATGGGAGAAGAGCTAGCCAAACTCTTAGAAGCCGGATTCATCAGACATATAAAACATCCGTACTGGCTAGCCAATCTAGTAATGGTACCAAAAAAGGACAAATCCTGGCGCCTCTACGTCGATTTTAAAGACCTTAACAAGGCCTGTCCAAAGGACCCTTTCCCCCTCCCTCGCATCGACCAAATCATCGATGCTACCGCAGGGCACGATTCATTGTGCTTCCTCGACGCATACTCCGGATACCATCAAATCAAGATGGAGGAGAAAGACCAGGCTGCAACAGCATTCATTACTCCATACGGGCCATTCTGCTTCAACACAATGCCCTTCGGACTCAAAAACGCCGGCGCAACATATCAACTCATGATTCAAACATGTCTGGCTACCCAGATAGGCAAAACAGTAGAGGCATACGTAGACGATGTGGTCGTCAAGACCAAACACGTCGAAACTCTAGTAGAAGACTTGAGGGTGACATTCGATAACCTCCGAGCATATGACATTAAGCTCAATCCGGAAAAATGCGTCTTCGGCGTACCAGCCGGAAAGCTCTTGGGCTTCATCGTATCCGGTAGAGGAATTGAAGCAAACCCGGCCAAAATCCAAGCTCTGTCACAATTGGATATTCCAAAAGACCTCAAGCAAATACAAAAACTAATCGGATGCATAGCGGCCTTAAGTCGCTTCATCTCCCATTTGGGAGAAAAGGCTTTGCCCCTCTACCGCCTCCTCTGGCGCACCGAACATTTCGAATGGACGGATGCTGCCACAGCCGGACTCGAAGAAATAAAGTCCATACTGGCAACAAATCTGGTCCTGGCTGCACCCAACCTGGGCGAACCTATGTTATTATATATCGCAGCAACACATCAAGTTGTCAGCGCGGTACTCGTCGTTGAGCGAGAGACAGAAGGGCACAGATTCCCTCTTCAAAAACCAGTGTACTACGGATCCACTGTTCTAACTCCATGCAAGTCCCGGTACCCACATTATCAAAAGATAGCATATGCGGTGTTCATGGCATCCAGGAAGCTGCGACACTACTTTCAAGAGTGTTCTATAACGGTGGCCTCCGAAGTACCTCTCAACGATATTATAAACAATCGCGACGCAACGGGCAGGATTGCAAAATGGGCTATTGAGCTCTTACCATTTGACATAACCTATAAACCACGGCGAGCTATAAAATCGCAGGTTCTGGCCGACTTCGTCGCCGAATGGACCGAAGCCGAACTCCCTAAAGAGTACGGCGCATACTCCAATTGGATCATGCATTTCGACGGATCCAAAATGTTGGCTGGCTTGGGGGCTGGCGTCGTCCTGACGTCCCCAACTGGAGACACAATCCAATACGTACTTCAAATAATGTACATGGACTCCAATAACGCAGCCGAATACGAGGCCCTTCTACATGGCCTCCGGATGGCAATCTCCATGGGCATTCAACCCCGAGAGGTGCGCGGGGATTCAAACCTCGCAATATCCCAAGTAAATGGAGACTTTGATGCCAAAGATCCAAAAGTGGCAGCTTACCGCAACGCCGTCCTAAAAATGTCAGCTCGGTTCGAAGGACTCGAATTCCACCATGTAGCCCGGGATAATAACCGGGCAGCAGACGTGTTAGCACGCATCGGCGCGAAAAGAGACGCCGTCCCTCCAAACATCTTTCTGGAACGGTTCTTCAAGCCATCCATGTTATGGGAAGAGGAGTCCGGAAATAATAATCCGGAGCCAGCTGCATCACCTAACTCAGACCATTCTGACACAATCGGCGGCTCAGCCAACGAAATAACACCTTCAGCTCACGAAATAATGGCAGTAATTGCCCCGTGGACAGAACCATTCCTAGCCTACTTAATTCGGCAGGAACTTCCCGAAGACTAAAATGAGGCCCGCTGCATAGTTCGGCGATCTAAAGCCTACAAGGTCCATAAGGGAGAACTTTATAAGAAAAGCACAACCGGAGTCCTTCAAAGGTGTATCTCCGAAGAGGAGGGGCGAAATCTCCTGGCTGAAATTCACGCCGGACTCGGCGGGCACCACGCTGCAGCCCGGGCACTCGTAGGCAAGGCCTTTCGTACAGGATTTTATTGGCCGACAGCCCGGGCAGATGCTCAGGACTTAGTCCAACGATGCGTCGGTTGCCAGCTCTTTGCTAATCAGAGCCACATGCCACCCACCGCCCTCAAAACTATACCCATTACCTGGCCGTTCGCGGTCTGGGGGCTTGACATGGTTGGACCCCTTAAAGGGGGAACCCACAAGCACAAATACTTATTGGTCATGGTGGACAAACTCACCAAATGGATTGAGGCCAAGCCGGTTAAAACGGTAGAATCCGGACCGGTGGTAGACTTCCTATCCGGGGTAGTACACCGTTTTGGCATCCCCCACAGTATCATCACTGATAACGGCACGAACTTCACTGCCGGCGAGGTTAAACTCTGGTGCAAAAACATGGGCATCAAGCTCGATTACGCTGCAGTCTATCACCCCCAAACTAACGGTCAAGTCGAGCGAGCAAATGGTCTAATCATGAGCGGCATCAAACCCAGACTAGTGCGGTCCCTCAAGGAATCTAACACGCACTGGGTAGAGGAGCTTGACTCTGTACTTTGGGGGCTGCGGACCACGCCAAACCGAACTACTAGATTCACACCATTTTTCATGGTGTATGGCGCAGAGGCAGTTCTGCCTTGCGATATAATTCATGACTCACCTCGTGTGCGCATGTACGAAGAAAGAGAAGCCGAGTTGGATCGGCAGGACAGTTTGGACGCCTTAGAGGAGGAGCGGGACTTGGCAAAGGCTCGTTCCGCATTCTATCAGCAGCAGGCTCGAAGATATCAAAGCAGAGAAGTACGGGCCAAAACTTACAATGTCGGCGAGCTCGTTCTATGCCTGCCAGACAAGAAAAAGGACAAACTTAAGCCCAAGTGGGAAGGTCCCTTCATCATCGACCAAGTCCTGACCGGCGGAGCATACCGTCTACGTAAAGCATTTGACAACCGACTCGAGCCGAACCCATGGAACGCAGCCAGTCTCCGAAGATTCTATGCCTAAACACCGGACTCAGAGTTCGTCTCACTCCCCCGTCCACCTTTTTATATTTTTTACTGTCTCTTGTCCCCCTCCTTCTTCCCGCTTTTTTTTCAATACCTTTTATAGGCTGATTTGCGCTTTGTTCGCACACACTTGATGTGCTCCTAGCACTCATTATACCTGGGGGCTTCTTTACCAGAAGCTTATTAATATGGACTTCACGCCCAATACATGTGTCATACTTCCGCATGTACCTTTTATTCACCATTATATGCATCGATATGACTTAAGTTTTGGCCAAGCTGGGTTGCCTGGCTCCTGTGCTTAACCCTATGTTCCCGATTGTTCGGCTAGGAGGTAAAGGGAGCACCTCTGCGATTGTTACTGCCAGGTCAGCCGGATGTGTACCTCAGACTGGGTGAAGCCGAAAGCTAGCGTTCTTAAGAGAATATTCGGTCGGTGACTTGAAAGATGATTTATTACTTACTTATTTATAAGCCCCCGGATGCTTTTTTTGCTATTTTCGCAGTCCGGCATTGCACTTTAGGGCATTGCCTCCCAGGGAAAGGAACCCTTAACGGAACTATTCTCCCTGGAAGATGTTTCTTACTAACCATGTAATATAACATAACTAGTTGGGCACTTGTCTGATAAAGCAATTATGACCCCGACGCCTTGTCTCCATGCATGCCCCGGTTCTTTTATAACCGACAGGTATTCGGACACACTCCGGACTGTTGGGTCCCGAGGTTGAAGCGAAACGGTCCGCAAAGACAAACGATCTAAAATCCGACTAGAAGGCATCTTACATGTCATTTCAAATTACATCGTCAAACCGACTGATTGTACTCCTCCTCAATCCCATCTAACAGGCTGTCTAATTTATAGTCCTGTTGGGAATATTTCGCGGCCAGTTCTACTTGGACATACATCAAGCTCACAGGGATCTCCTTCCCATCAGGCCCCGCAGGTCCGACCTCGGCCAAGTGGTTTGGGTCAGCCTTCGGGTAGCGCGTCTTCACCATGGCCCAGGCCTCCCTGGCGCCCTGATGGCAGGCCGATATCTTCCACAAACGGAGGCGTCGCCGTGCTCCCTGGAGCTTCTCAGCAAGCTCACCAAGGCCCTCGGGTAGGGAGACGGATGGCCATAAAGCCTGAACGACGCCACTCATCGCCCGCCGAACACGTTCGAACAATTGCACCAGTTCGGAAAGTTGGTCACCTGTTGACCCAGGCATTTCCTCCGCAGGGCGACCTGTGAGCACACCTAAAGACATATTTATGTCAAACGACTTCCTCGCTGAATTCTTCTTTTCAAAGGAATTTGCTCAAGCATTTACTATAAATGCCGCGACGAAGTCGCTGATTCTCCTTCAAGGAGACAGACAGCTGGGCCCGAACACCTTTCAGCTCTTCTCCTAGCTGGGTGTGGGCATCTTGGAGCTTGTTTCTCTCCTGCTGCACCTTCATAAGCACCCTCTCGCCAGCCTTTAGCTGACGCAGTAGCTGTTGCTTGTCCGGATCTAGTCCGGCGCCCTATGCAATATTATTGTCAGATTCACGCCGCACTTTGTTAATTAATTATCTTTTCAAAGTACGTCTTACCAGCGGGGGTCTCTGTGGCTCCCCCTAGGGCGGCCAGTGCGGCCTCAAGTTGGGCCTTGCACTCTTGGAGCTCCTGGGACAGATGGGTATTCTTCTCCGTAAGATCCTGCATAAAAATTGATCCTTAAATCAGTTATTTTAACCATTTTAAGTCTCGGGGGCTACTGGCATATATAACTATTAAAATTACTTACACGTATGTCTTTCACATACTGCTCCGTGGCTCTGGTTAACCCATCTTGAGCGGCACGGAGGTGCGCGTTTCCCGCATCAAAGGCATTTAACGCCTCCGGAGAGAAACACGTGTCACGAAGAACTGTCCGGCGACGCCTGTGATTCATGGCGCTCTCCACCTCAGACCGGGTGGCGGACAGCCTGTCGGCATCCTCCGTCGGAGGGGCGTCCGACTCATGCCTTGTATTCACCTCCCCTTCCGGGCCATGCGTTGGAGCATGGTTGGCGGAGGCTTGATTGGCAACCTCTCCAGACACTGTCCGGCGAGCGCTCTTTCTGGAAAAGTTATGAGCATTAATATACCTTCTGGGAATCCTTCCCTTAAAAAATAGCGGTGCTCCGTACCGTTGCGGCGACGTTTCAGTACGCGTCGCACTCCTCTTTTGCCTGCTGGGCCGAACTGACCCTTGTTGGCCGGTCGCCGCGGGCTCGACTTCCCGCCGTAAAGGCGCTTCCTGCCGAACACCATTGGTGCACGGTGGTCAGAACTAAGCATTAAAGAAGTAACGACGCCAGGACTTCGGTCGTACTCACCGGGGAAGCCGGACACAAACCGGGGTAGTCAGCCGTAATGGCAACTAAAGCATTATCTATGCTGAGCTGGTGGTACACCCCGTCAATCAGTTCCACCGCTAAGTCCGGATCCTCTTCGGAGGCTAGATCAAGGGACCTTTCTGGGTCTTCGGGTTGTGGGGCTGGACTTTTTATGCCCTCCACATCCCGACGCAGTTCCTGTGTCAAAATCATACAATAAGACAATTGCCTTTAAAGGCACGGTTCAGATATGCATGCGACCGCTTACCCAGCTCCGAGGGTTGTTCATGGAAAATCCGTTCAGAGGATTCGTGCGGAGGAAGTCCTCCTTCTCCCCCTTGTACAAGCCGGACAGGATCTTCACCAGATCGTCGGCCGAGCCAGGTCCCTTGCGGCCATGACGGGTGGCGTCGTCGTCTCCGTTGAAGGCCCACATGGGGTGGCCCCTGTATTGGAGCGGCTGCACCCCACACATAATGCATGTGGCCATGACTCCGATCATGGTTAATCCGGAATGGGCTAGCAGCCATATCCGGCCCATCAAGTAATGGAGGCTACTATCATCTTCTCGCCGAGGGCTCCGTGGACGCCAACTTAGGCGTTTCTTCAGGGGGAGCGTTGCTGAACTCCGAAAGGCCGATCCGGACTGGATCCGGCAGCGGGGCGTCCTCCATATAAAACCACTCCGAAGGCCAATCTTCGGACGCCTTCTTCGGGGTCCCGGACAGGTATCCGGTCCCGACGATGCGCCATATTTCGGCTCCGCCCACTTGATATATCGACCCCTCGTGAGAGCGGGGTACGAGGCAGAACAACCTCTTCCACAGCGCAAAATGGGGCTCAATGCCCAAGAACATCTCACACAGAGCTACGAAAACCGCGATGTGCAAAATGGAGGCAGGTGTAAGGTGATGAAGCTGGAGTCCGTAGAACTCCAGGAGCCCCCAGAGAAACAGATGTATAGGAAATCCGAGTCCCCTTATTAAGTAGGAGACGAAGCACACCCGCTCTCCTTTGGAGGGATTGGGGGCGCTCTCCGCCTGCTTCCCACCTTTGTAGGTGGCCAGCCCGGCTCGAACCGGAACCATGAAGGCCGGGGGAAGATATCCCTCTGCTTGGAGCATCACTAACTCGCTGTGCGGGACTGAGCATCTCCTCCAATCTCCTGGCTTAGGGCTGGGAGCGCGAGAAGAGGAGCTGCGTCGACTGTCCATGTTGGAATGGGTTTGGTGTCAGATGCGCCTCGATGAGTGCTTGCGGAAGGAGGATGATGTGATTTGGATCTGGATCCTCGCCTCTCTTATAGGCAGCTTATTTGAGCAGCTAGGGGGTAAAAATAAAAATACCCTGGCTTTTCGCATTCGTGTGACGCGTGGAAGAAGACCATTATTGGACGCGGAAGCCAAGGAGCGCAGCATTTATGAAGCAACCGGACACTATCTGGCAAACACATGGAGCATGAAGAAGAACCTTCCTTGCAAACGCCGAAGACAACATACGCGCCGGATTCGTCGTTATTGAAGCCTGGTTCGGGGGCTACTGAGGGAGTCCCGGACTAGGGGGTGTCCGGATAGCCAAACTATCATCATCGGCCGGACTCCAAGACTATGAATATACAAGATTGAAGACTTCGTCCCGTGTCCGGATGGGACTTTCCTTGGCGTGGAAGGCAAGCTTGACGATACGGATATGTAGATCTCCTACCTTTGTAACCGACTCTGTGTAACCCTAGCCCTCTCCGGTGTCTATATAAACCGGATGGCTTTAGTCCATAGGACGAACAACAATCATACCATAGGCTAGCTTCTAGGGTTTAGCCTCCTTGATCTCGTGGTAGATCTACTCTTGTAACCCACATCATCAATATTAATCAAGCAGGACGTAGGGTTTTACCTCCATCAAGAGGGCCCGAACCTGGATAAAAACATCGTGTCCCTCGTCTCTTGTTACCATCCGCCTAGACGCACAGTTCGGGACCCCCTACCCGAGATCCGCCGATTTTGACACCGACACTTGGCATTCTGCATAGCCACATCTTTCTTCAGATTTTGGAGCCTCTTAGAATAAAGTTGCCCTGTCTAAGGAAAAAGTATATCAATACAGACTGTTTCTTATTTTTATTGTGGTGTGAACCGAGGAAAAAGGATGATGCACGACTACAATAATTAATGTCTGCTTATTGGGCCTATGCGGCAGGGTCGTCACCCTAAATCATGTGTGGCATCATCCAACACGACGTTAAGCATCCCATGGCGACTGGTTCGGCGACATGGCATAGTACAAGGACCAGCAAGGCGAGAGAAGTAGGAGACAAGGGCAAAGCATGCAAACCTGTTGTGGGCTGATAGACAGGGTGGCCTCAACCGGTGCTATAGCCGGCGGTGTTTCCTTTTGGGCTGTCTCGATGCCATGGTCCTCACTGGTCACTGCAGAGTACTGGCATGAGCGGCGGACTACACAACCCTTCCAGCGATGGCAACGGACGAACCGGCGGGAGACACTACAGCAACCAGCAAACCAAGGCAACGGGAGGGGCGGTCAGAGAGAGAGAGAGAGACGGCATGGTGGCGACCTGCGAGCATATGATTCCTTGTTAATAAATATCATATGGAATTATGAGAGAAAAATGAATAATCGAATAAGGATCAAAGCTGACCTTTTCAAAGTTATGTGGATTAAAATGTAGGACGGCCCACACAACCCTCCCGACGAGGGCGAGGGGCAAGCCAGCAGGAGACACGGCGGTGACCAGCATGCCAAGTCAATGGGAGGAGAGGCAGTCAGAGAGAGAAAGACAACAGACATTGACCTACAATAGTACAGAGTAGACAGTAAATATCATATGCCATTCTGAGGAACAGAGGAAATGAGCAATCAAATAAGGTCCAAAGCTGACCTTCTTAAAGTTATATGGATTCCAATCTAGAACGATCTTCTCGTGCCAATTCAGAGCGAGGTGTGAAGAGTGCACATCATCATCGAAATAGAATCTCACCATAGGTGTGTCTCGCCATCATAATAAAAAAAATCCATAACCCAAATGGACCAACAAAGTGCAAATTACTCTTTACCAGACTAAATTAAGAACCAACAACAGATCGACGAATGCAACAACAGATCCAGCACATAAACGGAAAGAACAGAAGATTTGCAGGCACATGAGATCTAAAATCAATCAGTTATTGCTATTTTCTTTATTCATTAGCCATGCCGCCAAGTTGCCACAACCTGGTCGCCCCATCCAGTGTGCAAATTTACTTCATATCAAACAAAAAAGGCACCAGGGACATGAGAAAGCATGGTAGACAAAGCATTGAAAATGTAAGAGAAAATGTAATCAGGAGGAAAGCTAACTAATCTTGCAATTTGATCTGTTCAATATATTTACTTTTCAGTACTGCCTGCAACAAAATCTGTCGATGCCATCATTACATAGCAGACTCCAGAATTTAAGAAAGCAATAGAGGACACTTTATAGGCATATATACTTAAAAAGCACAGGTAGAAAGCAGATTTCAGGCAATGGCTATTGAACTGCAGGTATGAACTTGAACATATCTTTAGGCAAATTTAAATACAAACAAAAGCATGAATAAACAAAGTATAACAGCAACCAGAAGCCGGAAAAACCAAATGTCAACAATACCAATATCAAAGGAAATTACCTTCTATGGAATTGACCCTAGAGTCTTGAAGCTTGGGACGAACTTCTTCTGTATGTTAAGGACGGCAGTGACGGCGCTGCAGAAAAACCATGGGATGACAACCCGTCACAACCTTACTGGTCACAAGCAAGCACAAGGTTACAGATTAATGATTACCAGTAGAACCATATACATTTAAAAAAAATTGTTCATCCAGATTTCTAGGGACTTATTTAAGCACTAACGCTAATCCACTGTCCAAAGATCATCCAAGATTCTTCCTTTACCACAAAAAGAAAGTCTAGAACCATATACACTTCAAAGAAAAACTGCTTATCCAAATTTCCAGGGACTTAGTTAAGCACTGATGCTAATCCACTATCCAATGACCATCCAGGATTTTAGCACCCCTTTAAAAATACAGACAAAATGGGAACTAGGAGGTTTACCATGATGTGTAAGTGGCCTAACTCTGAATCCATTTTCAGATGATGAGATTATTCATGAGTAGATGACGTCTTTTGCCAAACTTCTAAATGTCCCTTAGATCCTATAACGAAACTATTGCAATTCTACTTATAACCAAATGTACTCAATAGCAAACCAAACTAACAATAGGACCATATCTCAAGCATGTATACTAACTCCAGATTGGTACATGTGTATCGACTAACTGTGGAGCGTTTCTTTATCAGCTATTAATATTGAAATTTTCCTTTTGAATGTCAGGTGTCAAGTACAATAGTAGATAAATATACCTGGATAATAAACCTTTATTTTTTCTAGAATATGCTGTTGAGTGCCTTCCATAAGCATGTATATGGTATCATAGTAGATAGGTCCCTAACAAACATGAAGGCGTAGGATGATGGTTAAGAAAGCCAATAGCAGATAGCCATTACAAGAGTATCTCCACTACCAACTAATCTTAAGCTCACGCCACGCCCACCATGCACAGCTAGTGAAGTAACTAACTAATGCATGAGCTAACTCTACGGCCATTTCGTGTCATAACTCGCAAATGCACTGGTGTTGATAACAAACCAGTAAACATTCAGCATGAGGATGAATTGGAAAAGTAAGGTACCCAGGAGCACAATGATTCAAGGCCTAGGACAAGGAGTAGTTGTGTTGATAAAGAATCGCTGAAAAAAACACATTCAGAAGTCTGGTGTATCAAGGACTTGAAGTCGTTGATTAGCGGACATCCAATCATTTAGGATGTAGTACGATAGACACGAGCACCAGATTTCTACTTAATATGAACATCGTTGTTTAAGATTGTTTTTAATAAATGTGAACACGTACATTTGTCTTAGTAAAGTCATTATCTCTATTAATCAAGAGTAACTGTTTGGTGTAATCCTGACAATCCAATTCTTCTTCTTTTTTTGAGGAAAAGCATAGCTTTATAGATTAACCTTGCTTGGGCAAATTACCCGAAGTAGAAGCAGCCACATGAGGCTGTACATGATTCATTGACTTGTGCTTAAGTCTGAAATCTTGCGTGCAATAAACCAATTTTGTATGGAAACCAACGACCACTAAAATTACAATGGATCATATAGTAATCTGCATTGGCAATCCATAGGGAATTCCATCTAGCACTATCATGTGTGAGCGACCATGAATCAATTTTCGACTGGAATCAAATAGAGGAGATGGTAAGGCAATGGGGGGATATGCACCTGTTCGTAGAAACGTAGGGTAAAGGGGAAAATGTGCATAGATACTACTCTGTTTGGTATATGGATAAGAGTCGCCGATGCTGCTACTGGATGAGGAACCTCCTCTCAACAACACGGGCGTCCGAAGATATTGCAGCTTCAGCGGACACGGCGTAGCACACCGCAAAGGGGAACAGCCGGATGGCCGTCACTCGGGCCGGCGATGCGATGCGATTTGTGAAGGACTTTAGAAGGTTGCTGATGCACGCGCTGTCCACGAGAGGCACCGGCGCAGTTGCTCTCATGGCGCTGGTCAAAGGAGCTCACTGGACAGGACGGCAGCACCGACCGCGGCTGCCGAACCCACCGCTGACCCTAGCAATAATTTTTTTTACATGATCCTAGGAATAATCTGTCGCTACTAAAAATGTGCTGCATATGTATATAATTTATTTTGGTGATTTGTTGGGCGGAACACCATGAACACCATCGTGCGTGCGTGCCCCTCCTCCTTCTGCTGCTCCCTGGAGTCGGCCATCTCCTCGTCATCCTTGAGCGAACCAATCTGCAGAAAAACGAATCAGTTTCATTGATGAGCAGCGGCCAACGAGCAAGAACGGCAAAAAAGAGACTCGTACCTGCAGATTCAATCGTTGCCCGCAATCCCCAACACGTGCTGGAGAGGAGGCAGGGGTTGGCCGTCCTTGCTCCTCTGGCCGCTCTCCATGGCTGTGGCCCACTCCCGGGAGATAAGAAGAGAAGCCGCGGCCGTGCCGACCCACCTGCGCCACGCCGTGTCCCCTACGCCGCCTTTGCCTCGCCTCGCCATTCCTGCTTCCCTCCCGCGGGAGCCGGGGCCGGGGCGGGAGGGGGTAGAAGGAGGAGGACGTGAGGGGAGGAGGCCGGGCGCCAGCGGGGAAGGAGGAAGCAGCGGCGGCGGGCTCGGGCAGAGCAGCGGCGGCGGGCTCGGGCCTAGGGTTTGGAAGGAGAGAGAGGTGAGGCGGGAGGAAGAGGAAGGGGACGGCGCGAGTGCGGCTGTGCGGGAGGAGCGACGGCTAGGTTTCCTCTCCACAGGAGCGGCCCTTTTTATACCGCAGGACGCGAAATGACGAAAATGCCCTCGTGGGGGCGCTGGAATTATGCGCGGTGGCATGACCGGAGCGCACTGAATTTTATCTAACGGCTCACAACGATCCGGTAAATATCCGACGGCCCACGACGACCGAGCCCGAGATCCAACGGCCAGGAGGCTCAAATCGTTGAGGAGCCTTGGGCATCCACTCGTCTCTTATTTCTGGATGTCATATAATGGACACATGTGTACATGATTATGGTTGTACGTAACATTTCATTTTTCTTAAACTCAACCGTCATAATGAAGATGGGCTGTAAATTTTAAATGCATGTGGACGAACATGATGACTTGTTTGTCTCTTGAATAAATCCATTTAACAAATTGACCGCTTTCGTTTAATAAATCAGGTTGTTGGTAAGAAATTTGCCTTCTTACAGTATCATATAATATTATTCTTTTCAATATCATTTATCGTCCAGTAGCCCGAATACTACAATCAATCTTTAGTTAATGCATGTCTATGAGCTTCTCCTCATTCGGTTTCTCTAACATACTTCCTCTGTCCAGAAATACTTGTCACCAAAATGAACAAAAAGGAATGTATCTAGACGTATTTTAGTTCTAGATACATCCCTTTTTATCCATTTTGATGAAAAGTATTTTCGGACAGAGGGAGTATTTTATACAGCTAGATGCATTTAAGTATACCGTGACATATTCTGTTAGGTTTTCCATCACCACTTTTTGTGTGGTAGCAAATGAAGACTTCTATATTTTAATTTCATGCCACATTTCCGTGGCTTAATATTTTCATGTAAAATTTATCTAACTTTGTTGCTATTTATTATAAGGACTTCATATGAGATGCATATAACTATTTGTTATTGTTCCAGAAACTTGCTATCAATGTTGTTTATACAAATATAATTACATCCCGAAATTTGTCAATTTTTTATGAAATAACTTAGCTATGCTTAAAGGTTGACATGATTTACTCTCCAAACTTGTTGCTAAACTTTGTTCAGTTTTCTCTCTAAAAAAATGTCTTATATTTCTTCATGAAATGACTTAGCTACGTTTAACATCTTGACATGTTGCTAAATCGAAACTGATCGCATTTCGTCTTTTAATCCACATTTGCGCCGCTAGTGATTTTCTTATAGAAATACTTTGAAATTTTGATATAAAAAATTCCCTCACTTGTTCGTCATCTTTAGTTTATCCTTTCTATTATTACATGTATATAGTCCTCTTTATTTTTATATAATCCTGATTCCTTATAAATACCATTTTTTAATATAATATACCTCTACATTGGAATCTAGAATTGACAAAGATGGGAAAGACTATTAAAAACACAATGGAAAGGACACTATGTGGTGCACATGTTTGATGCTGTACCAAGAAACTGGACGTAATTCCCGCGAAAAAACTGAACGTAAACCTTTTTTTTTAGAGAGAAAACTGAAAGTAGTTGTTAGGTGGGCCAGATTATAACCGCCTCCGATCTGGTTGGGCTAACCGTTTCGGGGCATGGCCTTCCTGGATTAATGTTTATTTTTCACTCAAGATTGAGCGTTGGTATTGGTCCTCGAGGTTAGCCCGCGTGCATACCATCTGGCTGTTGCCGACTCGCCGTGTTTGGTTTGCCTAAGAGTTGTAGTCGGCAGCGGCTTCCTTTTTGCTCACACTTACTCGATGTGTGTCGTCCTCAATTTGTAGGCCGTTGCAACAAAAATCAATCTATTTCTTTTCTTTACGTGTATAGTACAATGACTGCAAGTGTTGTTTTTTGGACGTGATGGTAATCTTTTTTTTGACACGGTGCAAGTCCTCTTTTTGGGAGTCCTTCCAGGCATATACCTTCTGCATGTCTACACGTGACACATCAATCTGCTATGTATTTGGATGTCCTTTTTTTGGACGTGATGGTAGTCTTTTTTTCGGATACGATGCAATTCCTTCCACGCCTATAGCTTATGATTGTGTACACGTGACAGATCCATATGTTATGTTTCTGTATGTTACGTAATGTCTTTTAATCTCAACCGTTATTATTATAATCTAAGGGAAGATATAATTTTAAGCTATGTGGATTAATACGATGGCTCGTTTGACTTCTGTTTTATGTATGTATATAATAGATGATAATGCAATGCAATTCTGATGCGCCTGTTTACAGATGTGCTTATATATGGTTCCTTGCTAAAACTGATTGCAAATGATGTTTAGATATGCATGATGATGCC
The DNA here is from genome assembly GCF_018294505.1 of Triticum aestivum. Taxonomy (NCBI): domain Eukaryota; kingdom Viridiplantae; phylum Streptophyta; class Magnoliopsida; order Poales; family Poaceae; genus Triticum; species Triticum aestivum. The sequence goes on from NC_057798.1 coordinate 124,121,431, forward strand.
ATGTCTTTGTTGACTAGTTTGGTGGAGGTGCAAGTATCTATGGTTCCTGTTGGGCTTGGCTCGTTTGCGTGAATGTAATCATGTATAAACAGTAGAAGCAGTATATTTATATAGATGGGTGGCATCGGCAAGAGAATGGATGGCAACTGCTAATAGTGCGAGCTGCAGAGTTGGTTGCTGTTCCGGGTTCCTACACGGCCGTGAGGGCTAGAATTAGGAACTGTAGTGAGCAGCAGCGGTGCTTGAGAGAGACATAGGATGAGCAAGGCCCCATTTTTTAGCTTGTGTACCTTGATCCGTGATAGGAAGTTGTTGCAATACCAATTCCAACCCACAAGGTCCACGGGACTCCTCATCACTATCCTTTCTTGCCTTCTAAAGGGTGGAAGTTCTTCGTTCATTTTCTACATGGATTTCTCGTGCTTTGTTGGGCTCAACCTTAGCTTGTTGCTTTGCTGTGGTTCCATGTGTCTGTCGGTCTAGTAACTTAGATGACTGTATGCTGTCCTTTCCTGATTTATTAACATGTGAAGGGTACAAAACGGAAAAATGCTAATGGGTACCGTTTTAGCCTACCAATTGCCATACTGGTATGAAACAGTAAGTTTTTTCATGTCTAATGCCAAAATAATATAGGTCCGATAGAAGATTCAATATTTGCCAGTGGCATATAGAAAGTTTCCCCCAAAATATTTTGTGCAATCCACTCTTGTTTTTGGCTTTTAGGATATCAAGCTGCTGTCGATTAGTTTCCTCTGATCTGTGTTGAAATACTAAACTAAGCTAACCATGCCCAGGTGTTACGAGTACATTGAGGAGATTATACAGAAGCAAGAGCCTATTGAAACTGTACTTCGCCTTCTAGTGTTATTTTCCCTTACAAATGCTGGGTTGCCCAAGAAGAATTTTGACTACTTGAGGTATTCTTATATTTCTTTATAAATCACTGTATTTCTGAGATTTCATGATACTTTGTGTTAAAACTCCATGTATATTTTCACTTTACAAATTTGCAACATACAAAATGTATGTTATAGTCTTGATTCATGTTTCTGCTTTTTCTAGGCGGGAAATACTGCACAGTTATGGCTTTGAGCACATGCCCTTGTTATACAATCTGGAAAAAGCTGGCCTTGTTAAAAGGCAGGTTAGTCAAAGTAGCTTCTCTCAACTTGGTTTTCTTCTTGTTTCAGATCCTTAAGCGGCTCCTCAATGGTGTTCTATCTTGTTATATTTATTCCAGTTCCTCTCGCATCAGTTTCTATAATATACTATCATGTTGTGCAGGAATCAAGGACTAATTGGCCTGTTATTAGCAGAGCTCTCCAGCTTATAGTTGATATAAAGGATCCTGAAAAGTATTAACTGCATAAACTTCAGACTTACTTTGGCTTCTCTTTCAAGTTTCACTTATAAAACTTTATGCTGAATTAATCTCCACAAATTTTTCATCTTTCAGAAGGTGTAGTTTATTAATGTATTTTTTGTTTATTTTCAAAACTGGCTAATTATGTTCTTAAAAAGTACCCATATTGATCTGCAAATTACTTTGACTCTAACTGAAATGTTTTTGGAGTCTTGAGCTGTTGTGAGATGCAAAAGAATTTTCTCATTTTTCGTTGCTTCAATAAATAAAATTTGTATGAATGAAGAAAAATGCTAAATTCCATATTTCCAATGAAGGTTCATGCCATATGCTTTGTTGAAACTTGTTTGGTGTATTTTTTGTGTGTGTTTGAATATGTTGAAATGTTGTTCATTTTCCCTCACCATGTTATGGAAAATATTCATAACACTTCTGGGAACATTCATTCTTCTGCCTGTTGTGCATTTGTTACTAAGTTTCCATACTTAACTGTGACCGCAAGTTATCTTGGTCATGATAACAACTATCACTAAAATGTTCCTGTTTTCAATCTCAGCCCTGATGATATAGCTTACATCTTTGCTGGATATGCACCTCTTAGTATTCGCCTGGTTCAGCATGCAGTGAGGTCCGGATGGTAAGTATATCCAATCAGTTTATTTAAAAAAAATACTAATTAGAATGTAGTTTGCATGAGAAAATATGTTTAGTTTCCTAGAGATAGATCCTTTTTGGAGAAAATAAGCTAAAAAATGAAACAGAGAACCCTGGTAAACATCTCTAGTGTGCTCTGAGTTACAGAAAGTAGGCATTATTTATGAACTTCCCTTTTTCTGCACTTTAAGCTGTAACAGAACTTAATACATGGTGAGAAATAATGGTGTCCCTTCTTTGCGCCTGTGTTGTTTTCTAATGATATTCTCCACAACACGAATGAACTTCCATTTTTCTTATAAGCATACTTATTCATTCCTTATGGAATGTAGTTTTGGGGAGCTCTTTAATTACTTGTTTCATAATACATCGTAGCAAAAGAGTTGGCAGTGCCAATTTGTTTGATTCATCTGTGTATGACTTCTCCCTTATAACAACACGTATCGATTTTCTTATCTATGATGTTATGTTGAGCAAGTTGTTTGCTTGAAAAACCAGTATTGAAGGGTTAGAAGGTGCCGCGGGTTAAAATGACCTAAACTTAGCATCTTTTCCTACAAAATGACTTAATATGCTTAGCTAACTCTAAAATGACATAATATGCTTAAGAAATGACATATTTTAGCTCCTAAATGACTTCACATGCTTAGCTAGCTCCAAAATGACATAATAAACTTACTTAGCTCTAGAATGACCTTAGCATGTTTTACACCAAAATGACTTAGTATGCTTAACTAGCTCAAAAATGACATAATAACCATACTTAGCTCCAAAATGACCTATTTTATAGATATACGTTGCATCATAATAATCTTCACATTTTAGTTGCATCATAATAATCTTCTTCTTCTAGTCTTCTTCTAACTTTCTTTTTTCCCATTTTACAGATTTGCTTAAGATCACGGAAGCTTGGGTTGATGGAGTGCTTGTATTTAGTTTTTGTTTTGACCTTGTGAAACTTGCTACCTATGGATGAAACTGTGTAATATTGATGAAACTATGTATATGTATGGATGAAACTTGCTACTATTGGTAACATGTGTTGGATACATATGTGTTCATGACTATTGGTAATATGTGTTGAATATGCTATATTGGTCATATAAATATATTTGTGTTTGATTTCTGTGAAAATGAATTGATATAAGAAAAAACAAAATTAAATAGGGCAATATAGTCACTTTGCCATCTGCTGGCTGATGGCAAAGAGCTTTGCCATCAGCTGGCAGATGGCAAAGAGGCCATGTGTCATCTACATGTAACATTTGGGCTGGCCTATTTGGGCTCTTTGCCATCTGACAGCAGATGGCAAACCTCTTTGCCATCTGCTGGCAGACGGCAAAGCATGCGGCCTTTGCCATCTGCTAGCAGATGGCAAAGAGCCTGCAGCCTTTGCCATCTGCTGGCAGACGGCAAAGAATGCCGTTAGCCTTCTAACGGGGCTAACCCCGTTAAGAGGCTTTGCCATCTGCCAGCAGATGGCAAAGCCACAGGCTCTTTGCCATCAGCCAGCAGATGGCAAAGAAGCCTTTACCGGCAGGGTTTCAGACAAACTGTTTGCCATCTGCTGGCAGATGGCAAAGCCTTTGCCATCCGCCGACCATGCCTTTGCCATCTGCCATGGCAGATGGCAAAGTGCCAGATTCCAGTAGTGTCAGGAGCAGTTGCCTCATTAGCTTCAGGTGCAGTGGCCTCATTAGCTTCAGGCACACTGGTTGGTTCAAGCTCCACATTAGCCATGACAACGTCATCGGCTTCACTTGCGTTGGTTGTGGCAGCTTCAGGATGTTCAACCTCCACTTGAGGAGCTGGAGGGTCAGGCACAGACACGTTCACTTCATGAACTGTTTCTTCAGACATGGGGGGAGTTTGGACATGTTCTTCTTGACGTTCCTCATCGGCTAATGCAGCTGGATTGTCTTCAGCAGCTTGTGCTTCAGACATGGAGACATTCACAGTTGGAGTGGCTTCAGAGAACACTTGACGTGCAACAGGTTGACGGTGCACTTCTCCTTTTGGAACGCTCGGAAGAGAGACTTGAGGCCTTGGTCCTTTGCGAAGCCTTTGTAGTACAGGCGACGCTTTTGGAGATGGAGTGGGAAGGTCCTCATCCTCTTCAACTTGGACGGACGGTGTGGTTTGTTGTTGTTGGGGAGTACTGGGGGAGTCTTGTTGCTGTGGGTGATCAGCCCATGATGCATCCTGAGCAATTGGCGTCAGAGGACGACCAATGCTGATGATTTCGCTGTTCGTCCGAACAGGCGATGATACCACATTATATTCGATCTGAGGAAGAACTTCATCATCTTCAACATTGTCATGATGACCAATGTCTTCAGCAGCGGTGGGTTCAGCTGCTGGTATATCTTCAGCTTCAGGAGCCTCTGTGGAAGCAGGCTCATGAACAGTCATGCGAAGTTCTTGGGATGCAAATGCAGGACGAACCACTGAGATGGGTTCAACAACAAGGGGCTCTGTGGGAGCAGCCCAACTCTTCTTGGTCTTGCGCTTCTTCTTGGAGGGAGCGGCATCAGAGGCTTCACTGTTCTTCCTTTTTCTGGCTTCAGCCTCGGCAGCTCTCGTCTTCCTCTGTTCTGAAGTAGTTGTGGTGACCTTTGGCTTCGATGCAGTCATGCTGCTCGGGAAGATAATGCGAGGGGCTTCTTGGCTTGAAGGTGCAGGCTGGTCAGCAGGAAGCTTCTTCTTTTTCTTTGCCGCCATCCTGGGGTCAATGCCAGGACGACCAAGTGACTTGCGCTTCTCAGCCTCATTGTAGGCAAGTACACACTTATCAGCCAAGCTCTTCATGCGCTCACGAGAGCCTTGAGCTTCTTGGCGCTTCTTCAGAAAAGCTTCTTTAAGCTCATGCAGCATGACCTTGAAGTTTCTGACGTCTTGAACACTGAGCTTCGCCACATGCTTCTTGAATTGAGCCTTCTCATAATCAATTTTGTTCTTCAGCTCAACGATGCGCTGAGCAAGAGCTAGCTCAGAAGCAATGTCGCCATTGAAAGCGACACTGAGGCCAATGGGAAGCTGCAAATCTTCAAAGCTTAGATTGGGGGTGTCGAACCACTCATCAATGAAGTTATGCATGATGGCCACGTCAAAGAGAGGCAAGTTGTTGAAGATTTCTGCTTCTTCCTTGCTCTTTATCAGTTGCTCAAGGGCATCATCAGCAAGATCTTCATCACTGGACAGATCAATGGGCTCTTCACGCAGAATGGCAGCAGGAGTCAAGGCTTGATCAGAATGCCTGACAAGTTGCTTCTTCTTCTCCGTCTTCTTGAAGACGCGGGATTGATCTTCAGACTGCACACTGGCTTCAGGAGGTGCAGTGGCCAGTGGCTTCACACAAGAAGCTTTTGTAGGTGCAGCTGATGATGAAGCCTTAATTTTCTTTGGCTTCTGCGGCCTTGGAGTAGGAGTTGGGGCTTCATCAGAATTAGCATCATTGTCAGAGTGATCCACTTTGGCACCTTGTACCTTGATGTAGGTGATGAGACCATCAAGGTTTGCAAAGGGGCCGATTCTGTTTTCTTTAGCTTCACGTGTGCCATCATCACGGGGAGCAGAGGGGCCAGGATTGAAGTCTAATCCCCATGACTTCTTGTTTTCCTTTGCTGAAGCCTTAGCAAACTGGAGGTTGCGCTTGAAGAGATTGTCGTCACGACACCAGAGCAATGATGATGGGTCGGCTTCTTCAGGCTGTGGTCCACGGACCATGCAAGGATAGAATTCTTGCGCAATGGCTTCAACTTTGTTCTTGGGGGGAAGGCCTCGATAGAGAATATCACCCCAAGGGCTTTTGATAGCATTTTTCTCTGCGTACTCCTGGGTGACGAACTTGTACTTGTACCACTGTTCAGCCCAATAGCGTCGAATCCATTGGATTCGAGTCTTGCGCTGATTGTAATCTTCTTCAGGATCTGTTTTATACATTTCTGCCAGATCATCAGGCAGATCTCTTGATGTTCCTCGACGACGCTGTCTGCCACCCTTCCTGACAGATTTCTCCATAGCCATGAACTTCAAACTGAATGGTTTCAATATGTTCAAAGGCTTCAAAGGCTTTCGCTTGCTGGTCAGACAGGAACTGGCTTCAGGAGAATTTATATGATGCTGTAAGTATTCTGCAAATGAATGCAGACTATGAGAACCAAGGGATTCTCCCACGGACATGTACCTGTGATAGCATTAGAGATGCGAGGGAAGGGGAAGAGGTCATATGCATTCTCAGAAGATTTTGAAGATAAATCAGTTTGAAGACATTGACCTCATGATGCGAAGACATTCACTTATATGAGGTGAGTTGGTTCCAAATTTGTACCAATCCGTGAATAAGTACAAGTGAGGAATCAAACTAGATAGGGAATCTAAGTGAATGGACTAGGCATAATGAGATGCAGACAGAATAGATCTAACATTGAGTAGGTAGAAACCACTTTCGGTAAATAGGATGAATCTATGAAGATCAAAAAGGTGGTAAAAATAGAGTTATAATTACCACACGAAGAACTGCTAGATTGGATGAATAGGAGACCGAGCAGTTCAGCCCACCGTGCCCTAACTTGGCGACGAAGGACACCTACGGCGACGGCGGAGAGGACGATGTCCGCGGCCGGCGTGAGGACGGCGTCGGAGAAGTCGCGGCAGCTAAGCGCTTCGTCGCCGGCGTCGTCGAGAGCTAGCGGTGGCGCTAGGGTTTTGACGAGGTGGAGAGGTGGAAGAAGGTTTTCTTGACCGCAGGGGACACGTATTTATAAGTAGGTGTGCGGCACAGCGCAACTACGCAGATGCCCCTGTTTGTTCACATCCATGGAACACGTGGCAAGCATGCAACATACTTAGAGTTGTCCCACGTTCCCACGCCCGCCAAGTTTGTCGGATGTTCGTTCCGGCTTCTCCAGATATCGACAATAAAGATGAATCATTTAAATAGGACTTGATGTTTGTCTCTGTGTCTTCTGCTGACTAGGACGCAGAGAAGACATTTGACAGTTTCAATAGAATGCATATGATTTGGACAGATTGAGTTTGAGATAGAAAGCATAGAGGGGTTAGGGTTTGATCACATCCACTTAGTTCAAAAGATTCAACTTGAAGACATAGCTATAAGTGAATGTTGTAGAGGACAGAACACTAGTATATGTATATGCAATCAAATTATCATAGCACAGAAAATCATGAAGATAAATTGAAACTGAAGACAAACCAAATGCGAAGTCTTTGCATAAGTAACGCCATGAGTGAAACACTTCAAACAGAGAAATTTGATGGTGGCGTTACCCACCGTATAGGAAGTATTAGACCCAGACACGGCGCACAACTATCATGGCGCTCCGAAGTCAAATTCCATGTTAATGTATTCACACTCAGAGTGTAAGTCTTCATTGATTGAAGATATACCTTACTTCGTGTGTTGCACATCTAAGTCATCAACATGCATAAGTGTTAGGATGTGTGCCTGATCACAGGACATTAGAGGATTCCAAGATATTTAGCTCACACAATAACTTGCAAAACCTTCTCTCATCCAAGGGCTTTGTGAAGATATCTGCAAGTTGTTCTTCTGTGTTGATGTGAATGATGTCAATATCTTTCTTCATGACATGATCTCTGAGAAAATGATGACGAATTTCAATGTGCTTTGTCTTCGAGTGCTGGACTGGATTGTTGGCTATCTTGATGGCACTCTCGTTGTCGCAGAAGAGAGGTACTTGTTTCAGGTTGATGCCATAGTCCTTGAGAGTTTGCTTCATCCACAGAAGCTGAGCACAACAGGATCCAGCAGCAATGTATTCAGATTCAGCAGTTGAGAGTGATACACAATTCTGCTTCTTTGAAGACCAACAGACAAGTGATCGACCAAGAAAATGACATGTTCCTGATGTTGACTTGTTATCCACCTTGTCACCAGCATAATCAGCATCCGAGAATCCAACTAGCTCAAACCTTGATCCCTTTGGATACCATAATCCGAGTGTTGGGGTGTAAGCCAAATATCAAAGAATTCGCTTCACAGCTAAGTGATGCGATTCCTTTGGTGCCGCTTGGAATCGAGCACACATGCAAACACTAAGCATAATATCTGGCCTAGATGCACATAAATAAAGTAAAGAACCAATCATGGAGCGGTATACCTTTTGATCGAACTCTTTACCATTGTCGTCGGGACCAAGATGATGTTTGGCTGGCATTGGCGTCGTGTAGCCTTTGCAATCTTGCATGCCGAACTTCTTCAGGCAGTCTTTGAGATATTTTTCTTGAGATATGAAGACGCCATTTCTTTGCTGACGAATTTGAAGACCAAGGAAGAACTTCAGCTCACCCATCATGGACATCTGATATTGCTCTTGCATCATGTATCCAAACTCATCACTATACTTCTGGTTGGTGCAGCCGAAGATTATGTCATCCACATATATTTGGCACACAAATAGTTCACCATCATATGTCTTCGTGAAGAGTGTGGGATCTAGAGATCCTGGTTTGAAGCCCTTGCTCTTCAGGAAGTCTTTGATTGTATCATACCAAGCACGATGAGCTTGTTTGAGGCCATACAGTGCTTTGTTGAGTTTGTACACCATATCAGGATGTTTTGGATCTTCAAAGCCAGGTGGTTGAGCAACATACACTTCTTCTTCAATCTTGCCATTAAGAAATGCACTCTTCACATCCATTTGATATAGCAAGATGTTGTGATGATTAGCATAGGCTAGCAGTATGCGAATAGCTTCAAGCCTAGCAACAGGAGCAAATGTTTCATCGAAGTCAATTCCTTCAACTAGAGTATATCCTTGAGCCATAAGACGTGCTTTGTTTCTGACGACTTGACCATGCTCATCTTGCTTGTTTCGATATATCCATTTCATTCCAATAATGTTATGCTTGCGAGGGTCAGGTCGCTTGACAAGTTCCCAAACATTATTCAGCTTGAACTGTTGAAGTTCTTCTTGCATGGCTTGAATCCATTCAGGTTCCATAAAAGCTTCAACAACTATCTTGGGTTCTGATATTGACACAAATGAAAAGTGCCCATAGAAGTTTGCTAACTGTGTTGCTCTTGAGCGAGTAAGAGGACCAGGCGCATTGATGCTGTCAATTATCTTCTCAATTTGTACTTCATTTGCAACACGAGGATGAATTGGATGAAGACCTTTCTCATGCTGATCATTGTCATCATTGGAAGTATTGTCTTCGGTCTGAGCATTGTCTTTAGGTTGGTTTGGTGCAGAAATGATAAGTTCCTCTTCAGGTTGTGCTTCAGAGGGCATGATCTCACCAGTTCCCATCAGCTTGATAGATTCACTGGAAGGAGCTTCATCAAGTGTGCTTGGCAGGAGCTCTCGTTGTGAACCATTGGTTTCATCAAATCGCACATCCACTGTTTCAATGATTTTGTAGTGGAAGAGGTTGAAGACTCTGTAAGAGTGCGAATCCTTTCCATAACCAAGCATGAAGCCTTCGTGAGCTTTGGGTTCAAATTTTGACTTGTGATGGGGATCCTTGATCCAGCACCTAGCACCAAAGACTCTGAAGTAGCTGACATTTGGCTTCTTGCCAGTGAGGATCTCATAGGATGTTTTGCCCAGAAGCTTATGGATGTAGACACGGTTGATGATGTGGCAAGCTGTATCGATGGCTTCAGGCCAGAACTTTCTTGGTGTCTTGTACTCGTCAAGCATTGTTCGAGCCATCTCGATGAGGGTTCTATTCTTGCGCTCTACAATGCCGTTTTGCTGAGGTGTGTATGGAGCAGAAAATTCATGAGTGATTCCCATTGTATCCAGATAAAGATCAAGCCCGGTGTTCTTGAATTCAGTGCCGTTATCACTTCTGATATGCTTGATCTTGACGCCATAATTGTTCATTGCTCGATTGGCGAATCATCTGAAGACATCTTGTACTTCAGTCTTGTAGAGAATTATGTGCACCCATGTATATCTTGAGTAGTCATCAACAATGACGAAGCCATAGAGACACGCCGTTGTTGTGAGGGTGGAGTAGTGAGTAGGGCCAAATAAGTCCATGTGCAACAACTCAAAGGGTTGAGATGTCGTCATGATTGTCTTCAAGGGGTGCTTGGCCCTGGTCATCTTCCCAGCTTCGCAAGCACCACACAAATGATCTTTCTTGAATTTGACACCTTCGATGCCAATGACATGCTTCTTCTTGACGAGAGTGTGCAAGTTCCTCATGCCAGCATGCCCCAGTCTTCGATGCCAAAGCCAGCATTCTGAAGCTTTTGCAAGAAGACATACGACAAGCTGTGGACCTGCTAAGAAATCTACCATGTATAGATCACCTTTCCTATACCCTTCAAACACTAGAGACTTGTCAGATTCCATTAGTACAAGGCAACAATATTTTCCAAATATCACAATCATGTTTAAGTCACAAAGCATTGAGACAGACATTAAGTTGAATCCAAGGGATTCAACAAGCATCACTTTATCCATGTGTTGATCCTTTGAGATTGCAACTCTACCTAGACCCAATACCTTGCCTTTACCAGTGTCAGCAAATGTGATTTGACTCTTGTCGGATGGACGTAAGGTTGAGTCCATGAGAAGACTTCGATCACCAGTCATATGATTAGTGCATCCGCTGTCAATAATCCATTCTGAAGCTTTTGGTGACATGCCCTACAGTGCAGTTAGGAGGATAGGCTTCACAAGGTATGTTGTGAAGCATAAGCAGTTGATGCACGCTTGGATTATCACAGCATAGATGAAGGTTAGCACACAGTATGACAGGTAAGCGATTCATATGTGGAATAGATAGTAAGTCATTTTATCATGCGTCCCTTTGTGTTTTAGGTCCCCAGCAATTATATCGGACGCCTTTGATTGCTGGCTGGAGACCACATTCTGCAAAAGAGAGTTAATTCTTCTTCACCACCCACATCTTGAGGGGTGGCTTAGAAGCAATGAGTCTAAGTGCATCATCTGAGAATTTCGACTTTGAAGCCCTAGCAAATAGCCTTGCAGGAGATGAATGATACTCATGTGAATAAGCAGAAAAGTTCTTAGTTCTATGAACATAGCGGTTTGAAGACACACGTGCATATTCATGAGTCTGAGTATGATTTCCCTGCAAAACATTGGCGTTAGGGTGACTCAAGTGAGTCATGTGCTCGTATGAAGCCGTTGGACCATATGACGCCTTTGGTTTGTGGTTTGTCTTCTTCCCTGGTGGTGTCATGATGACATTCACTGGAAGATTCTCAAGGCAGCTTTTGGGAACCCAGATCTTCTTCATAGGAGGTCCATTCCTGCAGTTAGTACCAATATACCTGGCAAACACTTCACCATTCTGATTTTTGAACAGTTTATAGTTTGCAGCAAAGGATTCATCAATGATAATAGGATTAGCACAGGTAAAGCCAGATAAAGTGGATGGATCTACTGAAGGTTCCTTTGCAGCAACCCATGTGGTTTAGGGATACTGCTCAGGCTTCCAGTAGGAACCATCAGCATTCATTTTCCTCTCGAACCCAACACCCTCTTTCCTAGGGTTTCGGTTCAGAATCTGCTTTTTGAGGACATCACAAAGTGTCTGATGCCCTTTCAGACTTCTATACATCCCTGTTTCAAGCAATGTCTTCAACATAGCATTTTCATCAGCAATAGTAGTGGTATCCTTAGATGAGGGGTTAGTTACCACATCAGTAGTTGAAGATAGAGCAACAGTAGCAGCAGTGGAACACTCAGCAACAGAGGCAGCGTTATCACGCTCAATGCATTTTAAGCATGGTGGTTCAAATTCATCCCGAGCGGGACTGATCTGTTGAGCGCGAAATGACTCATTCTCTTTTTGAAGATCTTCATGAGTCACTTTCAGTTTCTCAAGCTCTTGCTTCCTTTGAAGATAATCATAGGAGAGCTTTTCATAAGTGGTTGAGAGCGTCTCATGAAGAATTTCAAGTTCTTGATACTTAGCATGAAGATTTTTTATGTCTTCAACTAAGGACTGTGAACGTGTCATTTCCGCGTCCAACAGGTCATCGCTTTTGTCTAACAATTTTTGAGTATGTTCCATAGCCCTTCGTTGTTCAGTAGCAATTTTAGCAAGTGTTTTGTAGCTGGGTTTAGATTCACAATCAGAGTCATCTTCACTTGATGTTTGAAAGTAAGCATCGCACGATTTTACCTTGGCACCGCGTGCCATGAAGCAGTAGGTGGGAGCAGGATCGTCCTTGTCATCATCAGGGTTGGTGTGGGACTCATTGTCTTCAGAGTTGAAGATGGACTTTGCGACGTAGGCTGTGGCCAGAGCCAGACTTGCAACGCCAGAGTCGGACTCAGCTTCAGATTCCACCTCTACCTCCTCAGAAGCAGACTCCTCCTCTGAATCCATTTCCTTGCCAACAAAAGCACGAGCCTTGCCAGATGAGCTCTTCTTATGAGATGAGGATTTTGATGTGAACTTGGAAGAAGACTTTGATGATTTCTTCTTCTTCTTGTCATCAGAGTCATATTCCTTGCTCTTCTTCTTTTTCTTCTCGTTGTCCCACTGAGGACACTCAGAGATGTAGTGCCCAGGCTTCTTACACTTGTGACATGTTCTCTTCTTGTTGTCTTGAGTGGAAGCTTCATCATTTCTTGAACTGGATTGTGAAGACTTTCTGAAGCCCTTCTTCTTGGTGAATTTCTGGAACTTCTTCACAAGCATAGCAATCTCCCTTCCAATGTCTTCAGGATCGTCAGAACCGCAGTCAGATTCTTCTTCTTCAGATGAGGAAACAACTTTTGCCTTCAAAGCACGAGTTCGGCCATAGTTGGGGCCATAGATATCTCTTTTCTCAGAAAGCTGGAACTCATGTGTGTTGAGCCTCTCAAGTATATCAGACGGATCGAGTGTCTTGAAGTCAGGACGTTCTTGTATCATGAGGGCAAGGGTGTCAAAGGAGGTGTCAAGTGATCTCAGCAGTGTTTTGAAAATTTCATGCTTGGTAATCTCAGTGGCGCCGAGAGCCTGAAGCTCATTTGTGATGTCGGTGAGGCGATCAAACGTGAGCTGGACATTTTCATTGTTGTTTCTCTTGAAGCGATTGAAGAGATTGCGAAGAACACTGATCCTCTGGTCTCTCTGTGTAGAGACGCTTTCATTGACCTTGGACAGCCAGTCCCAGACTAGCTTTGACGTTTCCAGAGCACTCACACGGCCAAGCTGTCCTTTGGTCAGATGACCACAGATGATGTTCTTTGTAGTCGAGTCTAGTTGAATGAACTTCTTGACATCAGTAGGGGTGACACCTTCACCAGTTTTGGGAATGTCATTCTTGACGACATACCAGAGGTCGACATCAATGGCTTCAAGATGCATGCGCATCTTATTCTTCCAGTAGGGATATTCTGTTCCATCGAACACGGGGCAAGCAGCGGAGACTTTGATTATCCCTGTAGTCGACATAGCTAAACTCCAGATGGTTAAACCGAATCACACAGAACAAGGGAGTACCTGGCTCTGATACCAATTATAAGTGCTAGTTATCGACTAGAGGGGGGGTGAATATGCAATTTTTAGCAAAGTCTTCAAAACATGGAAGTTTCGAAGACAAACAATAGAAATAACCTAATTGATATGCAGCGGAAGATAAACTACAACAAGCAAGCCATAGTCAAGTATGCAATGGCGTTAACGTACGAAGACTAATAGCAGCTAGGTAGTAGGATCAGGATGGAAGATAGTATGAAGCCAATCAACAATAGTAGTCAAGCAATGAAGTCAATCAGATAAGACAGATAAGCAATGACTTCACGAAGACAAACTCAAAGTAAAGGAGGGAAGAGATAGAACCAGTCACTTGTTGAAGACACAGGATTTGTTGGACCAGTTCCAGTTGCTGTGACAACTGTACGTCTGGTTGGGGAGGCTGAGATTCAACTCAGAAGACCGTGTCTTCACCTTATTCCCCTTGATCTAAGGTCACTTAGTCCTCGCCCAATCACTCTGATAAGTCTTCAAGGTAGACTTCCAAACCTTCACAGACTTCGTTCACCCGGCAATCCACAATGACTCTTGGATGCTCAGAACGCGACGCCTAACCGGCTGGAGGATGCACAGTCCTCAAGTGTAATAAGTATTCAGGTCACACAGACAGAAAGACTTCAGTGATGCCTGACTTCGTATACTAACTCTGAGCAGCCACCAATTTATGGTGTAGGGGGTGGGCTATTTATAGCCACAAGGCAACCCGACCTGATTTTTCCGAAATGACCCTGGGTCACTAAGGAACTGACACGTGTTCCAACGGTCAGATTTCAAACACACACGGCAACTTTACTTGGGCTACAAGCAAAGCTGACTCATCCAACTCTGGATAAGATTTGCTCTCATTGTCTTCGCTCGAAGACATAGGATTTGGGTTGAGCATCACTTCAGTCACTCTGACTTAGTTCACTTGGACCCCACTTAACACTACGGTGGTTCCTATGACTCAACAAAGAAGAAAAAGGAAACAATGAAACCACACAGTCTTCGCGTTCCATAGTCTTAACTCAATGTCTTCTCATGTCATAGTCTTCAATATGAATATCTTCTCATACCACCATTGTCTTCACTGTCTTCATACATTTTTAGGGGTCATCTCCGGTAGGTAAACCGAATCAATGAGGGACACTACCTGCGTTATCCTGCAATTCTCACAAACGCATTAGTCCCTCAACCAACTTTGTCGTCAATACTCCAAAACCAACTAGGGGTGGCACTAGATGCACTTACAGCAGGTCCCAGAGTGGATCGTGGCCACGATGGTGGTCGTTGTGTCTTGTGGTAACACGGGGCCACCCATGACTTAGCCCAGAGGGGATTGAGTCGGAGTGGCCAGGAGAGTGTCATGGCAGTAGATCGGTTTTGTCGGAGAGCCGTTGGTCCACCCGAATGGGAGTGCAAGGCCATAGGTTCTGTGGTGTGGGTAAAGTGCGCTACCTCTGCAGAGTGTGTGTGTTTAAACTATCGATAGCCGCGTCCTCGGTCATGGACATAAGTTCGTACTAGGTTACACCGTTCAATCAACACTCACATGACGAAATGACTTATATGTGATTTATATGTGGACATTTTGAGCAGTACAGATTGGCAGGATGTTGATGATGTTGGGGACCAAGTGTTGTTCATAGTAGTGATCGCCGGAAAGATCACCATTTGGGAACCAAGTGTTGGTCGTGGTTGTGATCACCGGAAAGATCACCGTTTTAGACCAAGTGTTGGTCATGGTTGTGATCGCCGGAATGATCATCATTTGGTTTTGATCACGAGGTGATCGAGATGGTATAGTGCTTGGTCGGTTAGCCAAGAGAGATATGGTTATGGAGATCTGAGATGGGGATTTATCAGTACTGTAGTAGTTTCATATCATGTTTAGTAGTTGCTGTTGTATCATGGTAGTTGTTAATTTAATTAACCTGCTTAATGCTATGTGGTTGTCTTGCCTTGATGTTTTTGGTTGTTGTGAGCATGCAAGTACATTCAATGTACTGACCTGGTGTGTCATGCCAGATTGCAGGTGATGCCTTGATTGCTTGATTGCTTGTTGTGGCTTCCATTCGTGCGAGCTAGATCGTGTCCCAGCCAGAGTCCCTGCGGAGTGGAGTTCACCACCTTCGTCGTCGTTCCGCTGCTAGAAGATTGCCGCTGCTACGAGTTGTTCCGCTGCTAGCATATAGCAAGTGTTGTATCGCAGGTGTAGTGTCATCGTGCTGATGTGCTACTTTGTAACATCAGACCCTTGTATTATTATTCTTGTAATAAGGGCTTATTTGTTCTATGTCAAGTAGTGTCGTATTCCAGAGACTTCTCCTCGATCTCTAGGCTGGAATATGGGGCGTTCCGGTTTCTCTGAGCTGGGGTGCCACAGGCTTGGTATCAGAGCACGTCTGGTTGTAGGACGCCCTAGTCAGCGCGAGCGGTAGAAACTGGTAGAAATCCGTAGTATAGAGTCTGGCTTGTTTGTTGCATTTGGTTGCTACATTTGTTTGTTGCATAGCATGCATATAAAATTATTATTTGCGATAATGGTTTATCTGGTGAGTGTAGCTGGCATAGGTTCAGATCCACTACAGCTCAACCTTTGCATTTCTCCAGTTCCTTTTCTTTCGGTGTTTGGTGTCATTTCTGTCCCAGGTGAGTGATGCCAAGTGATCCCCGACACTGTTTGCAAAAATGGTGCCCAGGTATCATGCCGATGTCTTTCTTTCAGTCACGTCCATCATTTTGGTGATGGACATGCTTCTATCCCGAATCGTCCTTTTTATTTTGTCGTGTTGGCAACCCTTAATGATCTTAGTTATCAAGAAAGGGCAATGTCAGCAGCCTTAGTTTTTCCCCGCTATCCTATTTCTTGGACGAGTAAGGATCTTGTTCCGTCCGCTTGATAATAATGTGGTTGCGACCTTCGCGTCCCACTACATGATTACCAAGTACGTCGTCACTTCCGAGCTAGTTCAGGTTGCTACCTGGCTAAGATAGCCCTTGGTGTAGCGCTATTTACACCAATTCTTCCACACATTTATTCATCCTCGTGCACATCATCACAGCATGCTAGATCGTACAACCGGAGATCTCGCGAGATTTGTGTGCTTAAGTAGGCATGCATATTATGTGACTAGCAGTAATATGTGACATTGATTGTGTGAATTGATTGTTGTTGTTTGCTTTTGTTTAGTTGAGTTTCTTAGGCTTCTTTGTTTTTGGGCCCCGGTGTTACATTATTTTTCCCCTATAAAGAGTTGCTCATCAACTGACATCAGGCTTGAAGAAGCAATAATGATTTCAAATATTTGGAAGAAGCCCAACTAAACATTTTGGTCTACCCAGTCAACTGCATTATGGCATTAATATCTGCTCAGAATACCAATGGTGTATTGGATTGACTATCAGCATCGAGTCTACATCAGTGCAAAATCCT
This sequence comes from Triticum aestivum, assembly GCF_018294505.1. Lineage (NCBI taxonomy): Eukaryota > Viridiplantae > Streptophyta > Magnoliopsida > Poales > Poaceae > Triticum > Triticum aestivum. The sequence continues at coordinate 124,138,365 of NC_057798.1, forward strand.
CACATCAGTTATGATCCAACCAGCAGAAAGACAAGTCAGGTACAAGACCAATGATATATTTTCATACAGAGGTATGAATCGTATACAAAATTTTGGCTCAGCAATGCATGATGCTTGAAATATGTTATCATTCGAAATAAAGTCAGAATGTGATATGCTCAAGGAAGACAGCCAAACCATTTTTCTCATGCAAATAATCAGCCTCAGAATATTATAGGCATGTGTATGGATTTCAGTCTGCATGATAGTTTGAAGTTTTGGATATAAGGAACTCAGTATTATTCCCCATGCTATCAGAAGAAATTTATGATGCAAGGCTCCTAAAGTTTTTCCTCAACATGATATGTGAACAATTTCTGGTCCATGATGCCCAGTCTTTCACAGCAAGACACCTCAGTAAAGGCTTCTGATAGACGGAAATGAAATTTTCTCAACAAGCAAACCCAAGAAGCTTCTCAAATACGGAACTCAGGCTTCTCCAGCACAATACACATGACAAGTTTTGTGTGCAAGCTATAGATACTTCCTCTACAAGATACCCAAACATAATATTTGAGCAGAAGTTAACAAGTCTTCCTCAGCAAGCTACTCAGATGGCTTCTCTTGTAAGCTACTCAGTCCGCATCAATACCACAATATTGCACCGTCCTCAGAGATTATATGAAGAGCTGTCAATATATGGCAGTACCGCTCAAGAACCAGACTTGCAATAATTTTGTCAGAGGTACAATTCAGTCAAAACATATGCCTACCGCAAGGATCGAGTGATCGGTGGCATATCCTTCTTATATATGGTGAGTATGCATCCCCAGTCATGTCAATAACGCATACGAGATGCGACAGTGATCCAGCAGATATACCTAAGAAAAGTAAGGATTCAACAACCTCGCGAGTCAGGCAAAGGAAAATAAAGATGAGCAGAAATACATATCATGAATTACAAGGAGCGATAATATTTGGAGATGACATCACAAGATCCACAGTCATGACAATGGATACCAAAGTCATTATTCCCACAACTGACAAGGAGATATCATAAAACCTTGTCTTGTATGATTGATCTCAATAACAAGCTCTGTACAGCTACAAGCCCCGTGTATATGTCATACGTGTGCGGACACCGGTCAGAAAAACAAGCACAAGGAACAATGCACTAATCGCATCCATGGTCATACGAAGAATCAAGGACATGTGTGGCCAAGTTATTTCAGTAAGGTATCCTAACAAAGAAAATCATGACCGTAAAAAGGATGAGACTGACAGCAAAGCATGATGATTTTTGCACGACCATCAGGGTCCGGATACCCAAATCAGTTGGAGGCCATAATCCCCTATGGATCCACAATGTCATACTCTCAGCGGCCTACTCTATTTACAAGGATTTTTCATATCCCGCTGACCCGCTTGACATAGTTAGTGTGGAATATCCAAGTCTGTTCTGTCAGATCCAAGATTTCTTTGCAAGCTCATCCGCCTGACCTCAGCGGCAGTGTTAAACCAGATCGCAATCTATTCCCACAGATGGGTATACCAACAAAATGAGAAAAATCAAAAGCCGAACAATCAGCTCAGACCCAGTATACTCACCGACGGAATCAAGTACACGGTCAGTCTGTTAGGAAAAGCATTTGTCCGTCAGCCCCCTGTCGGGCCAGTCTCAAGATGTAAATAGTTGAGGTTTGACACAGCTATAACTCCATACACCAATATATTGCTCACGATAGAAGGCAGTCAAATCGTGAGTACATATCTCATGCTCGAGCCAAAGAAATAAATAAGGATAAATCAGTGCCACCTATGAGCAGTCAGATCCCGTCAGAGGATGGCCATGATTCTCAGCATCTACGGAACCCGGAAGATATGCATTTATTTGAAGCAATCACATGATAGAAGTAAAAAGGTTTTCATGATCAAAAGAAAATTTATGCTCAGTGCCACCTGTGAGCAGTCAGATCCCGTCAGAGGTTGTAAATTTATTGACGGTTAGCAAGCGTTGTATTGGTCATTTGAACAAATCAGGAAAGAATATTGAAGGAAGGGAGGTTTTAGATATAAATATATTATCATAGACATCTTTTATAATTGTGAGCACTCATTATGTATGACATGCTAAAGAGTTGATGTTGGACAAGGAAGACAACATAATGGGTTATGTTTTCTCGCATCTTAGTTAAAGTATATTGTCATGGATCATTCAAACATGTTGAGCTTTCCTTTCCCCCTCATGCTAGCAAAAAACTCCTAGCACCAAGTAGAGATACTACTTGTGCTTCCAAATATCCTTAAACCCAGTTTTTGCCATGAGAGTCCACCATACCTACCTATGGATTGAGTAAGATCCTTCAAGTAAGTTGTCATCGGTGCAAGCAATAAAAATTGCTCTCTAAATATGCATGACTTATTATGTGGAGAAAATAAGCTTTGTACGAACTTGTTATGGAAGCAATAAAAGCGACGGACTGCATAATAAAGGTCCATATACATGGGGCAATATAAAGTGACGTTCTTTCGCATTAAGATTTTGTGTATCCAACCCTAAAAGCACATGACAACCTCTGCTTCCCTCTGTGAATGGCCTATCTTTTACTTTATGTATTTTACTTTATGCAAGAGTCAAGGTGATCTTCACCTTTCCCTTTTTTCATTTTATCCTTTGGCAAGCACTTTGTGTTAGGGTGATCCTGATATATATATCCAATTGGATGTACATTAGCATGAACTATTATTGTTGACATCACCCAAAGGTGAATACGTTTGGAGGCAACATTATAAGCCCCAATCTTTCTGTGTGTCTGATTAAAACTTCATAACCACAAGTATTGCGTGAGTGTTAGCAATTGGAGAAGACTATATGATAGTTGAGTATGTGAAGTTTGCTAAATCAAAGCTCTGACATAGACTCTTCCTGAAAATAGGATGAATTGCAATTGTTTTGATGACTAAGAATGAAGTTTGCTAGCTTTCAAGAAAGTTTATGGTTTATGCTTTAACATGTGAATTGCTTGTTACTTGATCATTAAAAGTTTTATGAGATGAACTACTGTTATGACATATTATCATGCTAGAAAAGGTGATTGAAATTATCGTTGATCAAACTTGTGCACCTTCTAGCATTCACACTTCATAGATTCTTTCTTTTATCATTTACCTACTCGAGGACGAGTAGGAATTAAGCTTGGGGATGTTGATACGTCTCCAACGTATCTATAATTTATGAAGCATTCAAGCTATATTACTATGTGTTTTGAATGATTATGGGCTTTATTATACACTTTTATATTACTTTTGGGACTAACCTATAAATCGGAGGCCTAGCCCATATTGCTGTTTTATTGCCTGTTTCAGTATTTCAAAGAAAAGGAATATCAAATGGAGTCCAAACGTTATGAAACCTTCGGCATCGTGATTTTTTGGAAGATTATCATTTTGGAGGCTTGGAGATCAAGTCAGAAGATCCTCGAGGAGCCCAGGAGATAGCCCCCCCCTACAAGGCACGCCCCCTGTCTCGTGGACCCCTCGAGCACCCCCCGGCCGACTTCTTTCACCTATATATTCCCTCGTACCCTAAAACTATCGAATACCAAGATAGATCGGGACTTCCGCCGCCGCAAGCCTCTGTAGCCGCCAAAAACCTCTCGGGAGCCCTTCCCGGCACCCTGCCGGAGGGGGGATCCATCACCGATGGCCATCTTCATCATCCCGGCGCTCTCCATGACGAGGAGGGAGTAGTTCACCCTTGAGGCTGAGGGTATGTACCAGTAGCTATGTGTTTGATCTCTCTCTCTCTCTCGTGTTCTCTCTCGTGTTCCCTCTATGGCACGATCTTGATGTATCTCGAGCTTTGCTATTATAGTTGGATCTTATGATGTTTCTCCCCCTCTACTCTCTTGTGATGAATTGAGTTTCCCCTTTGAAGTTATCTTATCGGATTGAGTCTTTTATGAGAACACTTGATGTATGTCTTGCCGTGCTTATCTGTGGTGATAATGGGATATCATGTGCCTCTTGATGTATTTTTTGGTGACCAACTTGCGGGTTCCGCCCATGAACCTATGCATAGGGGTTGGCACACGTTCTTGACTCTCCGGTAGAAACTTTGGGGCACTCTTTGAAGTACTTTGTGTTGGTTGAATAGATGAATCTGAGATTGTGTGATGCATATCGTATAATCATGCCCACGGATACTTGAGGTGACAATGGAGTATCTAGGTGACATTAGGGTTTTGGTTGATTTGTGTCTTAAGGTGTTATTCTAGTACGAACTCTTGAATAGATTGATCCAAAAGAATAACTTTGAGGTGGTTTCGTACCCTACCATAATCTCTTCGTTTGTTCTCCGTTATTAGTGTCTTTGGAGTGACTTTTTGTTGCATGTTGAGGGATTGTTATATGATCTATCTATGTTATTATTGTTGAGAGAACTTGCACTAGTGAAAGTATGAACCTTAGGCCTTGTTTCCTATCATTGCAATACCGTTTACGCTCATTTTTATTGCTTGCTACCTTGCTGTTTTTATAATTTCAGATTACAAATACCTTTATCTACCATCTATTTTGCACTTGTATCTTCATCTATTCGCTGAACTAGTGCACTTATACAATTTACCATTGTATTGGGTGTGTTGGGGACACAAGAGACTCTTTGTTATTTGGTTGCAGGATTGCTTGAGAGAGACCATCTTCATCCTATGCCTCCTACGGATTGATAAACCTTAGGTCATCCACTTGAGGGAAATTTGCTATTGTCCTACAAACCTGTGCACTTGCAGGCCCAAGAACGTCTACAAGAAGAAGGTTGTGTAGTAGACATCAAGCTCTTTTCTAGCGCCGTTGCTGGGGAGGTTAGCGCTTGAAGGTATATCTTTAGATCTTGCAATCGAATCTTTTTGTTTCTTGTTTTATCACTAGTTTAGTTTATAAAAGAAAACTACAAAAAAATGTAGTTAAGTTTGTCTCGTACGTTTCGTCTTTTTAATATCTTTCGTGAGTTTGACGGAAAGGAAAGTTGTGCTCAAGTGCTAGAAGAAGAATGCTTTAAAATGCTTGGTACTAAATCTTTGAATGATGAGCATGATTGCAATGTTGTTAGTATAAACTCCTTGAATATCCATAGTACTAATGATGATTGCTCTAGTCATGATGAGAATATATCTTATGAGCATGTCAACTTTTGTGGAGTGCATGTTTGCACGAACACACCAAATAGAGAAGATATATATTGCAAGAAGCATAAGTATTTAGAAACTAAGAGGTTGCAAGAAAGGCTAGATAAGAGTGCGGAGAATTTAAGATATCTTTCCCGTTGTGAATTTTTCAATAAACAAGATCATTTACATCTCCAATGCAAATTGTTTCATGATCGGATCATGTCCAAAAATTGTGATGATTTGATCTCCCTTTCTCATTACAGTGAACTTAGATTGCTTTTGGGTTGTGAAGAGTTGAAACGTTTAACTAAGCCTATTCCAGAATTTAATCTTAGGCATTTCCTTGATATTGATCTAGAAAAGATTTATATGTTTTGTGCGGTGAATTGCATTGAAAATCCTTATATTGCAAATTACATAAAGAAAAGAAAGCAAATAGAAGATGATGAGAATACTAATGAAAGGGAAAAGACTTCCCAATATCCTCCTATTATTTCTCATGATGAATCAGGTAACGAGGAGGAGCTTTCTATTCAACCAATCTCATCAATAAGGAGCTCAAAGAGGAAGGTTGAACCTACACATAATGTGAAGAAGAAAAATAAAAGAAGGAGCAACAAAGGTAGAAAGATATCCCTCCCAAATGATGTTGCTCCTACTACCCATTGTGATGATGATAATTGCTTTACTATTGGTGCTATCCATATTTTTAATGATGAGAGTGATTATGCTTATGATATGAAAGAGCCCAAGCTTGGGGAAGCTATGTTTGATGAGGATAAAATATATGAGAATATATTTGCTGAAATTGATGTTTGTCCCAAGCTTGGGGATGCTATGTTTAATGAAGATGATATTTTTAGCATCCCAAGTTTTGATATGCAAAGTTGTTATGATGATAGCATGCCTCCTACCTATGATGATTATATTGATGAAAGTGGATTCAGAAGAGTGTCAACTTTAGGAAGTAATGATCCCACTATTTTGGAGGATGTTGAATTTTATTGTGATGAATATGAAAGTGGATTTGGAAGAGTGTCAACTTTATTTAGTGATTCCACTATCTTGGGAGAGGTTTTAATCGATTATGATGAGAACGAAGTTGCTACTTATGATGATTATTGTGATGAAACTTATGCTATAAAAAGTAGTGATGATTATATTAACAAATCTTGTCATGATTATGATTACCCTTTTTCTGAACATAACTCTTTTAATGTGGAAACAATTTTTAGTGTTCAAGTCTCTTATGATACTCTCACTATTCCGAATGAGAAGAATTTTGCTTATCTGGAGAGTAGTAAATTTTCTATGCTTATAGATCATGAAAAGAATGCTTTAGGTGCTGGTTATATTGTTGAATTCATTCATGATTCTACTGAAAATTATTATGAGGGAGGAACTTACGCTTGTAGGAATTGCAATAATATCAAGTTTCCTCTCTATGTGCTTAAAGTTTTGAAGCTATGCTTGTTTTACCTTCCTTTGCTAGTTGATTATTGTTCTCATAAGTTGTTTGCTCACAAAATCCCTATGCATAGGAAGGGGGTTAGACTTAAATGTGCTAGTCATATGCTTCATGATGCTCCCGTTATGTTTCAATTCTTATCTTTTATGTGAGCATCATTGCCATCATCATGCCTAGCTGAAAAGGCATTAAAGAAAAGCGCTTGTTGGGAGACAACCCAATATTTAACCCTTACTGTTTTTGTGTGTCCACATTATTATGCTACTGTATTAATCATATTCTATAGCTTTTGTTTCAATAAAGTGCCAAGTAGAACCTTTGGGAAGACTTGGGTGAAATTTATGTGATCTTGCTGTAAAAAACAGAAACTTTTGCGCTCACGAGAATAGCTGCCAATTTTTACTGGAGATTGCTTTTAGGTTGATTCTTTTTGCAGATGATTAATAGACAAATTACTCAGGTCCAGAAATTTATTTCATAATTGTTTGGATTCCATAAGTATACGTTTGATACAGATTACTACAGACTGTTATGTTTTTGACAGATTCTGTTTTCTATGTGTTGTTTGCTTATTTTGATCAATCTATGGCTAGTATTAAGTGGTATGAACCATAGAGAAGTTAGAATACAGTAGATATTACACCAATATGAATAAAGAATGAGTTCATTACAGTACCTAAGTGGTGGTTTTATTTTCTTATACTAACGGAGCTTACGAGTTTTGTTTTGAGTTTTGTGTGGTTAAAGTTTTCAAGTTTTGGGTAAAGATTCGATGGACTATGGAATAAGGAGTGGAAAGAGCCTAATCTTGGGGATTACCAAGGCACCCCAAGGTAATATTAAAGGATAACCAAGAGCCTAAGCTTGGGGATGTCCCAGAAGGCATCCCCTCTTTCGTCTTCGTTCATCGGTAACTTTACTTGGAGCTATATTTTTATTCACCACATGATATGTGTTTTGCTTGGAGTGTCATTTTATTTTGTTAGTATTTTCTTGCTGTTAGTTAGAATAATGTTTTGAATCTTTAGTTTCAATAAAAAAGTCAAGGATAGCCTTTTCCATGCTTATTTTGCTAGTATACATGTTGCTGTTTGAAAACAGAAAGTTTACCGATGTTGCAAAAATTTCCTAGAGAAGTCAGAGAATGGTATAACGTTGAAACTTTTTGCATATTAATATCTGATAAATTTATTACAGTGGGAATTTTCTCTCATAATTTTTTGAGTCAGGGAAGTATTGATACTCTTGCATTCTTTACAGACTGTACTGTTTTGGCAGATTGCTGTTATGTTTGCATTGTTTGCGTATGTTTGCTTGTTTAATGATCCTATTTGAGGATAGGAGTATTAAATATGCAGAAACATTTATTATGCATGTTGAATAATAATTTTAGTGATTTGTTACAGTAGAAGATGATATGGTTTTGCATTGGTTTATACTAACCTATCTCACGAGTTCTTGTTGAGTTTGGTGTGGATGAAGCTTTTGATAAAAAGAAGAGAAACCATGATATGAAAGGAATTAAGGAGACATAAAAACTAAAGCTTGGGGATGCCCAAGGCACCGCAAGATAATATTTCAAGAACTCTCAAGCATCTAAGCTTGGGGATGCCCCGGTAGGCATCCCACCTTTCTTCTTCAACCATTATCGGTTAGTATCGGTTGAGCCTAAGTTTTTGCTTCTTCACATGAGTCGTGCTATCCTTGCAATGTCATTTTATTTTGTTTTGCTTGCTGCTTGAATAAGATACCAAGATCTGAAGTTCTTAAATGGGAGAGAGTCTTCACATAGTTACATAATTATTTAGCTACTCATTGATCTTCACTTATATCTTTTTGGAGTAGCTTTTCATTTACTTGTGTGCTTCACTTATATCCTATGAGTAAATGGTTGAATGAGTTGAATGTCATAAATCGGAAATTATATATGTTTCATTTGCTTACTCCATGGGGAGTAATGACTTCACATCTAAGAAGTAGAGGTTGTAAATTTATTGACGGTTAGCAAGCGTTGTATTGGTCATTTGAACAATTCATGAAAGAATATTGAAGGAAGGGAGGTTTCACAATAAATATATTATCATAGACATCTTTTATAATTGTGAGCACTCATTATGTATGACATGCTAAAAAGTTGATGTTGGACAAGGAAGACAACATAATGGGTTATGTTTTCTTGCATCTCAGTTAAAGTATATTGTCATGGATCATTCAAACATGTTGAGCTTGCCTTTCCCCCTCATGCTAGCCAAAAATTCCTAGCACCAAGTAGAGATACTACTTGTGCTTCCAAATATCCTTAAACCCAGTTTTTGCCATGAGAGTCCACCATACCTACCTATGGATTGAGTAAGATCCTTCAAGTAAGTTGTCATCGGTGCAAGCAATAAAAATTGCTCTCCAAATATGCATGACTTATTAGTGTGGAGAAAATAAGATTTGTACGGACATGTTATGGAAGCAATAAAAGGGACGGACTGCATAATAAAGGTCCATATACAAGGGGCAATATAAAGTGACGTTCTTTATCATTAAAATTTTGTGTATCCAACCCTAAAAGCGCATGACAACCTCTGCTTCCCTCTGTGAAGGGCCTATATTTTACTTTATGCAAGAGTCAAGGTGATCTTCACCTTTCCCTCTTTTTCATTTTATCCTTTGGCAAGCACTTTGTGTTAGGGTGATCTTGATATATATATGCAATTGGATGTACGTTAGCATGAACTATTATTGTTGACATCACCCAAAGGTGAATACGTTTGGAGGCAACAGCCAATCTTTCTCTATGTCTGATTATAACTTCATAACCACAAGTATTGCGTGAGTGGTAGCAATTGTAGAAGACTACATGATAGTTGAGTATGTGAAGTTTGCTAAATCAAAGCTCTGACATAGACTCTTCCTGAAAATAGGATGAATTGCAATTGTTTTGATGACTAAGAATGAAGTTTGCTAGCTTTCAAGAAAGTTTATGGTCTATGCTTTAACATGTGAATTGCTTGTTACTTGATCATTAAAAGTTTTATGAGATGAACTACTGTTATGACATATTATCAAGCTAGAAAAGGTGTTTGAAATTATCGTTGATCAAACTTGTGCACCTTCTAGCATTCACACTTCATAAATTCTTTCTTTTATCATTTACCTACTCGAGGACGAGTAGGAATTAAGCTTGGGGATGCTGATACGTCTCCAACGTATCTATAATTTATGAACTATTCATGCTATATTACTATGTATTTTGAATGATTATGGGCTTTATTATACACTTTTATAGTACTTTTGGGACTAACCTATTAACCGGAGGCCCAGCCCATATTGCTGTTTTATTGCCTGTTTCAGTATTTCGAAGAAAAGGAATATCAAACGGAGTCCAAACGGAATGAAACCTTCGGCATCGTGATTTTTTGGAAGATTATCATCCTGGAGGCTTGGAGATCAAGTCAGAAGATCCTCGAGGAGCCCAGGAGATATGGGGCTGTTAAACGTGATGTACAGTTATGATTCTGGTTGTTAGGCTAGCTGTAGATAAGGGCAGATCACGCCATCAGTTGTAACCCTAACAACCTGTACTTATCCTTTGTACGTACGTGTACAAATATACGAGGAGGCCGGTGGTCATCACCATGGCAAATCATTCCATCTGACTTGGTATTCAGAGCAATAAGATCCTATCCTAGACACCATGGCCGGCTCCAACGCTGCTCCCATCTCCAACACTTTCGGCGCCCTTTCCACCGTCAACGCCGGCACCCTTGCCGCCGGCTCTCCTCCTCCGCTCCAATCTCCGTCACCACTCTCGGCAACCTCATCACACTGCACCTCACGCGGGACAACTTCCTGCTGTGGAAAACTCAAGCCGTCCCTGCCCTCGCCTCGAACGGTTTGTTCGGCTATGTTGCCGGCACCGAGGAAGCGCCGCCGCAGACCCTCATCGATGGCACTGGCGATGCAGCTGTCGAGGTCGCCAACCCAGAGTTCCTTCGCTGGTTCCAGAAGGATCAGCTCGTCATGATCGCGCTCCTCGGCTCCATGACCGTGGATATACTCGGGCAGATGACCCAGCTCACCACTTCTTCTCAGGTCTGGACTACTCTCCATGAGTTGTTTGCATCACAGAATCGTGCTCGTATCATGCAGTTGCGCTACCAGCTATCCAATCTGAAGAAGAAGGATCTCACCGCCTCGGAATACTACCGCAAGATGCGGGGCTTCGCCGACGCCATGGCTTCCATCGGCAAGCCGCTCGACGATGACGAGGTGCTGGGCTACATACTCGCCGGACTAGGTCCTCAGTTTGAGCCTCTGGTCGCGTCCATCACGGCGCGCAACGACCCCATCAGTCTCAGCAGCTTCTATGCCTTCTTCCTCAGCGCCGAACTTCGCCTCGAGCAGCAGGCATCGTCCGGCAACATCCATCCATCCGCAAATGTTGCTGCGCGCCACACTGATGGTCATCGTGGAGGACACGGCGGCCAAGGCGCACGCGGCGGACATGGCGATCAGGGCGGACGTGGTCGCGGAACGCGCGGCCGCGGCAATGGCCGGACTAACCTGAAGTGTCAGGTCTGCTCCAAGTTCGGCCACGACGCCCTCCACTGCCGCAACCGGTTCAACCACGCCTTCCAGCCAGAAGAGCAGCGTGAGCGCTCCGGCAACATCGCCAACACCGGCCCAGGCTCGTACTCCGTCGACACCGACTGGTATGTAGATACCGGCGCCACCGATCACCTGATGAGTGACCTGGACCGTCTCAGCTTCCATGAGAAGTATGGTGGCAAGGACAAGGTGCACGCAGCCAACGGAGCAGGTATGTCTATTGCGCATGTTGGGCATTCCACTATTCCCGGCTTATCCAAACCTCTGCACCTCCGTAACATTTTGCATGTTCCACACATCACCAAACACCTCCTGTCTGCACAAAAACTTGCCTATGATAATCATGCTTTTGCTGAATTCTATCCTGATCTTTTTCGTCTTAAGGACCAAGCAATGAAGGCGGTTCTTCTTCAAAGTAGATGCCGCAATGGTCTCTACCCGGTGCCAAGCTACAAGCTGTCGTCCGTCGTATCTGGTCCTCGAGCTCTCTCCAGCATCAGTCTATCTTCAGATTTATGGCATAAAAGATTAGGTCATCTGTCCAAAAGTATCGTCGATTCAGTTCTTAGGATAAATAAATTTGCTTGTGCACCATCTACCGAGTCTAGTGTTTGTGATGCGTGTCAGCGCGCAAAAGTTCATCAGCTACCTTTTCGAGATTCTAATCATGTCACTTATACACCTCTTGAAATTATTCATTCGGATGTATGGGGCCCTGCTACTACTTCCGACGGTGGTTTTAAATATTATGTGAGTTTTTTGGACGATTATAGCCGTTTTACATGGATCTATCTCCTTAAACGAAAATCCGATGTTGAACAAGCCTTCTACACCTTCCAAAAACATGTTGAACGCATGCTCGATGCAAAAATTAAAACAGTTCAGACGGATTGGGGCGGCGAGTATCGCCGCCTCTCCCGCTATTTCCAAAAAGAAGGCATTGCGCACCGGGTTTCTTGTCCTCACACCTCACAACAAAATGGCATCGCAGAACGGAAACATCACCATATTGTCGAAACAGGCATCGCTCTTCTCGCTCACTCCTCCCTCCCCGTTCGGTTTTGGGATGAGGCTTTTCTCACTGCTTGCTATCTCATAAATCTCATGCCCACTCGAGTCCTTCAAAACTCCACACCAGTCTCTTGTCTTTTTGGCGATACACCAGACTATACATTTCTCCGTGCTTTCGGTTGCGCTTGTTGGCCGAACTTGCGCCCTTATAATAATCGCAAGCTAGAATTCCGGTCTCGGCAATGCGTTTTCTTGGGATATAGCTCCATGCACAAAGGCTACAAATGTTTAGATTGCTCTAGTGGTCGCATTTATATTTCTCGAGATGTCACTTTTGATGAACATGTGTTTCCGTTCTCAACTAGCTCAGTAGTGCAAAAGTCCTCACCCATTCTTTCCACACCATCCTCTCTTTTTCCTATCACCGAGCCGGCTCTAATGGATGATCGCATGCGCAAATATGACATGACCTTGCTGTCTGATGCTTCGTGTAGCTCGTCTTTGTCTCCTGCAGGTACTCGCCAGGAGTTCATGTCGCCATGTGTGCCACGTAGCAGCCATACAGACGGGGGCCATGCAGACGCTTCAGACGGACCCTCGGCCGTTCTCGTCACGCCACCTGGATCGCGCAGCCGGCTTAGTCTGACGCCCAACCAGGCTGATGACGTCGACCGGGCCTCTTCTTCCGTCGGAACTCCAGCGTCGGTACCGCCGGTGACCCCATCGTTCGACGCTGCCGCGGAGACTGATGTTGCTTCGTCCAGCGCCCTGCATCTGATGACGACTCGCCTTCGCAACAACATCGTCAAGACGCTCGTGCCAAGCGATGGCACCGTCCGGTACGACCCTCGCCGTCGTGCATTCCACGCGGAGCCTCGCTCATTTCGCGCCGCCCTTGCCGATGACCAGTGGCGGCCCGCGATGGAGTCTGAGTTCCAAGCTCTTCAACAGAACAAGACTTGGTCATTGGTGCCTCGACCTCCCGGCAAAAATGTTATAGGCTGCAAATGGGTCTTCAAAGTGAAGCATAAGGCAGATGGCTCCCTCAACAAGTTCAAGGCACGGCTTGTCGCGCGCGGCTTCACTCAGCAATACGGGCTTGATTACTCGGAAACATTCTCTCCGGTAGTCAAACCTGCCACCGTGCGCCTCGTCCTCTTGCTCGCTATTTCCCGTGGCTGGCACTTCCGTCAAGTGGACATCAGCAATGCTTTCCTTCACGGTGTCCTCACTGAAGAAGCTTACATGCAGCAGCCCCCCGGCTTTCAGGATCAGTCACGGCCAGACTATGTTTGCAAGCTCTACAAGGCGTTGTATGGCCTCAAACAGTCCCCTCGTGCATGGTATGCCCGTCTTAGTGAGCGTCTTCAGCAGCTTGGGTTTCATCCGTCAGCAGCCGATACATCTCTGTTCATCCTTGTTGATCGAGGTGTCACCATCTACATGCTTGTCTACGTGGATGATATCGTCATCGTGAGCTCATCTGCCTCTGCCATGCATAATCTGCTTCAGCGACTCTCGGCAACCTTCCCTGTGAAATACCTTGGTTCTTTGAATTATTTTCTCGGTATTGAAGTGCTTCGCAATTCCGGGGGAATGACTCTTACTCAGACAAAATACGCCCTTGATTTGCTGCAGCGTACTGATATGGTGAATTGCAAAGCAATTTCAACACCCATGTGCACCCATGAGAAGCTCACTCGTGATGCTGGACATAAACTGAATGAGGATGAAGCTTACAAGTACAGAAGCACCGTTGGAGCTCTTCAGTACTTAACTTTGACACGGCCGGATCTCTCGTTCGCCGTGAACAAAGTCTGCCAGTTCTTGTCAAGGCCCACTAGTGTGCATTGGGAAGCTGTTAAACGCATCTTGCGATTTGTGAAAGGGACAGTTGCGACAGGCCTGACCATCAGGCGCTCGCCATCAACTTTGATCAGTGTGTTCACTGACGCTGATTGGGCTGGCCGCAGCAATGACCGAAGATCCACCGGTGGTTTTGCTGTCTTTTTTGGACTAAACCTCATTTCATGGAGTGCGAGGAAACAGCCGACAGTCTCGCGTTCATCCACCGAAGCCGAATACAAGGCACTTGCGAATGGAACTGCTGAAGCCTCTTGGATACAATCCTTGCTGAAAGAGTTGCACGTTCCGCAGCCTCGAGCACCCATTCTATGGTGTGACAACCTCGGTGCCACGTACCTCACCGCGAATCCGGTGTTTCATGCTCGTACCAAACACATTGAGGTGGATTTCCATTTTGTGAGAGAAAAGGTGGCCATGGGTGCACTTGATGTCCGGTTCATTGCCTCAGCTGATCAGGTAGCCGATGCATTTACCAAACCTCTCACGAAGGTCATGCTCGAGCGGCTGCGCACCAATCTCAACCTTGTGTCAGGATGAGATTGCGGGGGAATGTTAAACGTGATGTACAGTTATGATTCTGGTTGTTAGGCTAGCTGTAGATAAGGGTAGATCACGCCATCAGTTGTAACCCTAACAACCTGTACTTATCCTTTGTACGTACGTGTATAAATATACGAGGAGGCCGGTGGTCATCACCACGGCAAATCATTCCATCTGACTGGGGCGCCCCCCCCCCCCTACAGGGTGCGGTCCCCTGTCTCATGCACCCCTCGAGCACCCCCCGACCGACTTCTTTCGCCTATATATTCCCTCGTACCCTAAAACTATCGAATATCAAGATAGATCGGGAGTTCCGCCGCCGCAAGCCTCTGTAGCCACCAAAAACCTCTCGGGAGCCCTTCCCGGCACCCTGCCGGAGGGGGGGTCCATCACCGGTGGTCATCTTCATCATCTCGGCGCTCTCCATGACGAGGAGGGAGTAGTTCACCCTCGAGGCTGAGGGTATGTACCAGTAGCTATGTGTTTGATATCTCTCTCTCTCTCTCTCTCTCTCTCTCTCTCTCTCTCTCGTGTTCTCTCTCGTGTTCCCTCTATGGCACGATCTTGATGTATCCCGATGTAAGGGCATTTTTATGCCTTAGGTGTTTTGGTGATTGTGACAATGCTTTTGCGGACTAATCGTGTTCCTTGAGTTTCTCACTAGGCACGAGACGATTCGGTGCCCCTCGAAGACTATTGAAGACGGCGTTGTTCTATGTTTCTCTTTGGTGGATTTGAGTCGTACAAGAGCCGTACTATTAAGAGAGGTTCCGCGTCAGAAAGCTTCGGGTGGAATCAACACGTACACGTTTCCTTCCTTGCCTCCACCTTTCCCTTGCACTTTGGAGCGTTTCTCCGTTATCCTCATTGTGGTTGCTCTGACGGCTACTGCTGTACTTGCGGTAGTACTGCTCTATGGAGTGGTAGTACCGCAAGCACCTGTGGTAGTACCGCTAGGGTTCACGGTAGTACCGCTCCTCTAGAGCCTTGGTACCGTGGCTCCCAGGCCTAGTGCTGCTCCGATACGGTAGTAGGGGCGGATGTAATCTTTTACATCCGCGCCCACACGGTAGTACCGCACGTCCAGCGCGATAGTACCGTGGGAGGCCACGGTAGTACCGCTCCCCTAGAGTCGTAGTACTGTGGCCCTCATACCTAGTACCGCTGCGTCGCGGTAGTAGGAGCGGATGTAATTTTTTACATCCACGCCTCTACGGTAGTACCGCGCCTCGTGCGCGGTAGTACCGCACGCGTCCTGGCTTAGCTAGCTTTCGGTAGTACCGCATCTTAGCGGTAGTACCGCGTCAGATTTTTGCACTGTTTCATTTTCAGCGGAAGTAGGCACAGATGTATTTTATTTCATCCGCACTCTTCGTAGGCTTGGACTTTCCTGCCTTGCGGTAGTACCGCAAGGGGGAGAGGTAGTACCGCGCAAGCGGTAGTACTGCACTCAGTCAGGCAAGTCCCGGCCTCTGCTGTTGCCATGGAAGTACCGTGGTCCACCACGGTAGTACCGCGTGGCCTTGCGGTAGTACCGCGCTCCTCGAGTGGTAGTACCGCATGTCGCAGGCTGAACATGTGGATAACGGTTGGATCTCTTCCATGACTATAAAAGGGGCGTCTCCTACCTCTAGTTGACTACCTCTTCCACCTCTAAGCTCCATTGTTGCTCCAAGCTCCATTTTCACCCGATCTCTCTCCCTATCCAATCAAACTTGTTGATTTGCTCGGGATTGGGTGACAAGGGCCCGATCTACACTTCCACCAAGAGATATTCAATTCCCCCCACTTATCCCTAGCGGATCTTGTTACTCTTGGGTGTTTGAGCACCCTAGACGGTTGAGGTCACCTCGAAGCCATACTCCATTGTGGTGAAGCTTCATGGTGTTGTTGGGAGCCTCCAAGTGTTGTGGAGATTGCCCCAACCTTGTTTGTAAAGGTTTGGTCGCCGCCTTCAAGGGCACCAATAGTGGAATCACGGCATCTCGCATTGTGTGAGGGCGTGAGGAGATTACGTTGGCCCTAGTGGCTTCTTGGGGAGCATTGTGCCTCCACACCGCTCTAACGGAGACGTGCTTCCCCTTAAAAGGAAGGAACTTCGGTAACACATCCTCGTCTCCACCGGCTCCACTCTTGGTTATTTCGTGCCTTTACTTTTGCAAGCTTACTTGTGTTGTATCTATTGCTTGCTTGTGTGCTAGTTGTCATTGCATCATATAGGTTGTCCACTTAGTTGCATATCTAGACAACCTATTTTGTTGCAAGGTTTAAATTGTTAAAGAAAAGCTTAAAAAATGTTAGTTGCCTATTCACCCCCCCCCATCTAGTCAACCATATCGATCCTTTCACCCGAGCTTTGCTATTATAGTTGGATCTTATGATGTTTCTCCCCCTCTACTCTCTTGTGATGAATTGAGTTTCCCCTTTGAAGTTATCTTATCGAATTGAGTCTTTTATGAGAACACTTGATGTATGTCTTGCCGCGCTTATCTGTGGTGACAATGGGATATCATGTGCCTCTTGATGTATGTTTTGGTGACCAACTTGCGGGTTCCGCCCATGAACCTATGCATAGGGGTTGTCACACGTTCTTGACTCTCTGGTAGAAACTTTGGGGCACTCTTTTAAGTACTTTGTGTTGGTTGAATAGATGAATCTGAGATTGTGTGATGCATATCGTATAATCATGCCCACGGATACTTGAGGTGACAATGGAGTATCTAGGTGACATTAGGGTTTTGGTTGATTTGTGTCTTAAGGTGTTATTCTAGTACGAACTCTTGAATAGATTGATCCGAAAGAATAACTTTGAGGTGGTTTCATACCCTACCATAATCTCTTCATTCGTTCTCCGCTATTAGTGTCTTTGGAGTGACTCTTTGTTGCATGTTGAGGGATTGTTATATGATCTATCTATGTTATTATTGTTGAGAGAACTTGCACTAGTGAAAGTATGAACCCTAGGCCTTGTTTCCTATCATTGCAATACCATTTGCGCTCACTTTTACCACTTGTTACCTTTCTGTTTTTATAATTTCAGATTACAAATACCTTTATCTACCATCTATTTTGCACTTGTATCTTCATCTCTTCGCCGAACTAGTGCACCTATACAATTTACCATTGTATTGGGTGTGTTGGGGACACAAGAGACTCTTTGTTATTTGGTTGCAGGGTTGCTTGAGAGAGACCATCTTCATCCTACGCCTCCTACGGATTGATAAACCTTAGGTCATCCACTTGAGGGAAATTTGCTACTGTCCTACAAACCTGTGCACTTGCAAGCCCAACAACGTCTACAAGAAGAAGGTTGTGTAGTAGACATCACTCCCGTCGGGGAAAGAAGAACGAGGAGCGGGAGGAGGGCGTTAATCGAGCATGGACCCTGCGGGCCCCAGGCGTCAGCGACCCAGAGGCTGGCCCCATCCCTGTTGACGTGGCAAGTGGAAGCGCATTTTGGGCATGTGCGTTTTCATCTACAGAAAATGTATTTCCAACTTTGCGCTTCTGCCTTATCCACTCAGGGACCTGTTTGCTAAAGAAATTTTTATATATAGGTCCCTGGCAGTCAAACCCTCATAACTCTGCAATCTTAACTCCGTTTAAGGTGAAACCAACGCTCACTTCTTCGTTTCATCGAGCCCATTCTGTTGGTTTCATTTTCACTTTGTTTTGACACTGTGAAAATGACCTTTATGCCCTTGCCCTTAATCAGCCTCCTCCGAGAGAGAACGTTTTCTGGCGATTCGTTCCGCGAGCTTCTTGCACTTTTTTCGGTGAGTTCTTCCACCCCAGGCAAGCCACACCCTCCATTTGCATCACTGTAATGCAGTGACATGGTTTAATCTATTTGAACTTGTTTAAAATATTGCTTTAGCAACATGACTCTATGCATGGCATTTTCTCGGAGTATTATTTTTATCTTATGGATGCCATGCTATTGTTTGGATTACTAGGAGTTATGTTTGTACTTGATGAGTATCATGTTGCCATTGGAGTATTAGTGGCTGATGTTATGATTGTTTTCATGATGATATATGTTATTATATTGGAGTATTACTTTGGATGTCATGCTGCCTTTGGATTATTAGTGGTCAGGATGATTATTTTCATGATGCTAGTCGATGTTATGTTACTGTTGCTTGGAGTATTATTTTTGGTGATGATATTTACATGTGGATCTTAGCTGGATAGCTTTGTTCTTGTTATTGGAGTAGTAGGATTATTGTTTTCGGATTCATCATAATAGTAGTGTTGTGCTACCCCTGGAGTATTTTGAGATGATGATATTATGCTTAGATTATTTGTTGGATATTTCTATGGCTTGGATTATAGGTTGATAGCTAATATCGGAGTATTAGTTACCACAGTTATATTTTTGGGGTAAAATTCCTTCATTAAGTTGGTCAGGTGCCGCCGAACCGGGATTTTCTAGTGCAACCACATTTGTCGGTATGGGACGGACCTAATGCGGTCTATTGTCGTGCCTCTGGTCGGTGCCTACAACTGGGTCAGATTATGGGCGCGCGCTACCCTGATCAGGTAGGCGGACATAAGGCTTGTGTGCCTGTAGTTGTTATAGCCGGCGGGTCCCAGAGTGGATCGTGGCCACGACGATGGTTGTTGTGTCTTGTGGTAGACATGGGGCCACCCATGACTTAGCCCAGAGGGGAATGAGTCGGAGTGGCCAGGAGAGTGTCATGGCAGTAGATCGGTTTTGTCAGAACACCGTTGGTCCACCCGAATGGGAGTGCTAGGCCATGGGTTCTGTGGTGTGGGTAAAGTGCGCTACCTCTCCAGAGTGTGTGTGTTTAAACTATCGATATCTGCGTCCTCGGTCATGGGCATAAGTTCGTACTAGGTCACACCGTTCGATCAACACTCACATGACAGATTGACTTATAGGTGATTTATATGTGGACATTTTGAGCAGTACAGATTGGCAGGATGTTGACGATGTTGGGGACCAAGTGTTGGTCGTGGTAGTGATCGCCGGAAAGATCACCATTGGGAACCAAGTGTTGGTCGTGGTTGTGATCGCCGAAAAGATCATCGTTTGAGACCAAGTGTTGGTCATGGTTGTGATCGCCGGAATGATCACCGTTTGGTTTTGATCACGAGGTGATCGAGATGGTATAGTGCTTGGCCAGTTAGCCAAGAGAGATATGGTTATGGAGATCTGAGATGGGGATTTATCATTATTGTAGTAGTTTCATATCATGCTTAGTAGTTGCTATTGTATCATGGTAGTTGTTAATTTAATTAACCTGCTTAATGATATGTTGTTGTCTTGCCTTGATGTTTTTGGTTGTTGTGAGCTTGCAAGTACATTCAATGTACTGACCTGGCGTGTCATGCCAGATTGCAGGTGATGCCTTGATTGCTTGATTGCTTGTTGTGGCTTCCGTTCGTGCGAGCTAGATCGTGTCCCAGCCAGAGTCCCTGCGGAGTGGAGTTCACCACCTTCGTCGTTGTTCCGCTGGTAGAGGATTTCCGCTGCTACGAGTTGTTCTGCTGCTAGCATAGAGCAAGTGTTGTATCGCATGCGTAGTGTCGTCGTGCTGATGTGCTACTTTGTAACATCAGACCCTTGTACTATTATTCTTGTAATAAGAGATGATTTGTTCTATGTCAAGCAGTGTCATATTCCAGAGACTTCTCCTCAATCTCTGGGATGGAATACGGGGCGTTCCGGTTTCTCTGAGCCGGGGTGCCACACAGATTTACTTCATTTTCAGATAGTTGCCAAAGAAAACTCTATGTGTTATGTCCTGCTCCTGCCGTGCCGTCATCCACCCCACCTGAGGTGCACCATTAACAGAAGCGTTCACAGCAGCAGAGATCCCCCCTGCAGACTTTCTTTTGCCGCCTCAGATCATCTTCCCCGTTGCTGGCAGCCACGCCAACTGCATTACCATCATCGACTGAGCAGATGAACCTGAGGGCTACACAGTTCCGGAAGAGAGGTCGCAGTCTTTTGTGTTTGCTTACGTTATACATCGGTTATTATTACCTGCTACTTTATCATTCAAACTTGAGTTTTGAAATGTCCATGGGTCTCATATCGAGCCAGCAATGAATAGTATCTGTCTACTATCTGGTTCATCTGGGGTCTTCTATGTGATTCATGTTTGGTGGGCAACAAACAATAGATGATCCATTGTCTATCTTTTTAAACTCAAGCTATAATCTACCTACTATCATTAGTTTTGGATCCATCCACTCGTTTGCTACCATCAGTCTTGATTTTTGCATGCACCCCTTAGGCCTTACAAAATATAACTATTTTTTATTATGCATGTCAGATATTGTACACAATCATACTGAACATGTAGAGAAAAAGAGAAGACCACTGCGTGGGTATATAATGTCATGTAGACACCGCTCCATGGTGGGCGAAGTGGCCCCCCCCCCTCCCGCATTTCCAGATTGTATTCCAGAGGAAGATAACTGTTCAGATGGGGATTCAGAAGGAGCCGACCATGCCTATTTACCACTTGAGGTGTTTGCTCTAACCTGGCATGCTGATGTTGGTCATATCATGCATATGGCACCTTGCATTGCTTACATTATACATCTTATATGTCATCAGCTTAGTTTAGATTTGCTTTGTGTGAATGCCACCTATTTGGTTTCTATATAATACTCCCACCATTCCTAAATATTTGTCTTTTTAGAGATTTCAACAAGTGACTACATACGGAACAAAATGAGTGAATCTACACTCTAAAATATGTCTATATACATCCGTATGTGGTAGTCCATTTGAAATCTCTAAAAAGACAAATATTTAGGAACAGAGGGAGTATATTCAGAGACAGATGACCAGTCGTATTCTCCCCCCCCCCCGCCCGAGGTGCATGCTCTAACTTGGCTGGGTTATATGCTCATATCATGCATATGGTGTCTTGCATTGCCATGCCATCTGCTTAGATTGGACATGCTTTGTGTGAATGCCTCCTGTTTGCTTTCTATATCAGATATGTGAATTATGCAATGCCATGTTTTTCAGCCAGTTATCATATATGTGAATTATGCACCGCCATGTAGCCAGGCATCATATATGTGAATTATCTCATGCCATCTTTTTTTGCATTACGTATTCCATTTGTCGACAATCTGTGTATATTGAACTAATCTTCATGTGTATCAGCCATTTGAGCCGGTTATGGAAAAATCTGGAGTGAAAACAAGGTCTTCAGAGCAGGCAATGGTACCTGTTGAAGCATATATCTCGATGGTTATAGGGAGCTCCTCAAAGGAGGATTCAGAGACAGATGACCAGTCCTATATCCCACCTGAGGTGTATGCTCTAAGTTGCAATGTTTTATATTTCTCATATGATGCATATGGTGTCTTGCATTGCTTAGTTTAGACATCATATGCACAATATTGAATTCCATCTGCTTAGTTTAGAGATCATACATGCGAGTGCCAGCTGCTTAGTATATGAATCAATTATGTCAATTATATCATGCCATCATGTATACTTAGACAACATGTATGTGAATTATTTCATCCCAACCTATTTTAGAAAGACATCATATAGTTTTGTCATGTCATCCTATTTAGGTACTCATCATTTGTTGAATTTTGCCATTATATCATGTTAAGTTATCCATCATATATCTGAAACTGTGTCATGCTACCCTGTTTAGTTAGGCATCATATATGTGAAATTGTGTCATGATGTCCTGTTTGGTTAGACAACATATACGTGAATTACCACATCTGTCTATCATACAATGTCTGTACGTTCGATGTCTTTTCTTGTTTATCAGCCATTTGAGTCGGAGGGGGTGATGGCAGTATCTAAGAGGGCAAAAACCCGTTCTTCACAAAAGAAAGTGCTACCCGTCGATGCAGATAGAATCATGGTTGTACTGGCCCACAAACTAGCCCCACCACACATAATCGAGACTCTTCCAGATTGCACACTTACACCGTTGGGCAGAGAACCAGCTACAAGCCATCTAGCTGCAACCCCAGTGGATAGTAACCCACTTCTAGTTGACAAAGCACCATGTCCACCACAGAGTACCCCCACATGAGCAGTTTGTAAAGCTACTGCAGTGCCCAAAGCACGAAGACCACCATAGCTAACCCAAAATCCACGTTTAAAGCAGAAGAGCAACTGTTCTCAGGTCAGACTCCGTAGCTATGGTCCATACTCCTTTGTTGTTGCATCACTGTATTTACTCATACCAACTACTTTCGAATTTGAAGGATCCAATTGAAACTCCAATGGCGCAACAGGTATGTTTTAAACCTATTTATTTAATTGGATTGCTGATTTAACTTCTTGCTCTATGTTGATTTCAGTTTAAGTTGTATAAACAGTTATGTTCTCATGTGATGCACATTACAAGTGCTGCCAATGTTGTGTAGTTTCTCACACTTATATTCTGTCTATGTTGTTGTGTCTTAAAAATATATGAGTTGAACTGTGTCTCTATCTTGATTAGGCAACATAAACTAGAATGATATGGACAATACAGTGACCATAGTACATAGATATATGTTTGTTTCATGCTGTTATCCTGTCCACCTTACTACTGAACCGGTTTACCAAAATGAGTTTCGTATACTACAAGCTAAACCTGTGATGTGTCTGCTTGTTTCTCTTGAAGTATGCAAACAGAATATTGGAGAAGAGCACCCCACTATGCAATGGTAGAGAAAGTAATGCATATAAGGTTCAAGATAGTGAGACAACCCTGTTGGTCTCCAAGAAAGGTCATAAAAATGATCTTGTAGACAGTGAGAAAACCCCACAATCCTGCATTGATGTAGTGTTCGAGTTACTGGCCAGTACCGCTGGCACAAGCTCTTCGAACTTGCTGCCTGAATCACTTCGGCTTCTTTAGTCTCAGCTACAAACTGAAAGGCAGTAGTCAGTTGTGTTTTGGCAAGAAGCCGAAGGACTGAGGAAGTCCCTGCAGAATTCAGATGCGTACTTTCTTGTGCAACACCAAGCGCGGGAGGATTTAAGTGCCAAACAAGAGAAAGTTAATAAGCTTGCTAAGCATCTTGCCAGCATTATGGGTACCCAGGATATTGTTTCTTGAGCTCTTCTGAAGTGGTTTCAGTTCTGGACTTGTTTTGCAGCGGTGTTTATATGCTGCTTTGTTCCCTATATTTGCACTGGTGGCGAACTTTGATGCCCAGTGGATGTAATATGTGTAATAGCCGTGATAGCCTAGCATAAGTTGCTTGCTTATTTATTTCCTTGTTGTCTTGTTTATTTGTTTGCTTGTAGTCAGTGCAGTTCTTTTTCCGCGGTTTGCTAGTGGCCGCAATAACCTATTTTTTAAAACTAGGCCAGAATAACCATCGGCAATACATATTTACTGTAGTGGCACTGGGCCTCCTACCGGCCGTAGAAACAATGGGCCTTCTACGGGCCGTAGAAACAATGGGCCTTCTACGGGACGTAGACACAATGGGCCTTCTACGGGTCATATCATCAATGGGCCTTATATGGGCCGGACGATCGATCAGCCAAACATGGGCCAATAACAGACCGCATTATGGCCGTAAACGGGCTAGAGTTGGAATCGTCCGTTCATGGGCCGACCATAATGGGCCATCGTTAATAGGCCGTATTTGATGACACTATGAAAACGGCCCAACGTATTAATGGGCCACAAACGGGCTGATTATAACAACGGGCTGAATTTGGCCCACAAGCAGAAAATGACAGTAATGGGCCGTAAGTAACCGAATGCTGGAAATGAGCCCAAGAATAAATTGGCCCTGAGAAGGCTGAAAGATAACATGGGATGGAAACGGCCCAATGGAATAATGGGCCATTAATGGGTATAAAGTGATACATTGTTCATTACAGGCCAGTTTCAGCACAAGCCATTAATGGGCCAAGAGTTACAAAGGGCCTCATATGGGCCAAAAGACGTCATGGGCCATACATGGGCCGGAAGTTAAAACGGGCTGGAATCATATTGGACGTCCCAGATGATGCTACTAGGCCTAATTCGGATAAGCCGTAACGGTCCCTGTGTTTGCGGGCTGTAAATGGGCTATATGCGAACATGCCATTAAGAGGCTTTCCGTCGGACGGCTCGCCACCTTTTGACCAAGTCAAACGGGCCGGCCTTTTCACAGGAATGGGCCTCTATTGGGCCGTGCTACGTGTCAACGTATCATAGGCGCCTTCTATCCAATGAGTGGATGACATCTATCCCAACGATGAGCCGACACGTGTTTCCTCCAGCCAATGATGATTTTACACGTGGAAAATCCCCATTGGTCGGGGCTTTTAACGGGTTATCAGATCCAAAACCTGACCCGATAGCTTAACAGCGTTCCATTTCGGTGGATGCCATGTGTCGGTCACCCTTGACGAAAGCACTTATGTGATGCACGATTTATCGTCATGGAAGTGGACACTTCCGTGATGATAATTTTGGTAATGTCATGGAACACTTCTACGATAGCACAAGTATGACTATCTTGATTCTGTCATAAAATCATGGAAGTGTATCATCATGGAAGTGTATTTTTTTGTAGTGGATGAGAAAGTGTCTCCATGTCTTCAACGCATGCACTACTGCTGCTAACTCCAAATCATGTGTAGCATAATTTTGCTCATGAGGTTTAAGCTGTCGTGAGGCGTAAGAAACAACTCTTCCCTCTTGCATAAGTACTGCTCCAAGTGCTCGATGAGAAGCGTCGCAATACACTTGATAATCCTTACGTTGGTCTAGAAGAATCAGCACTGGGGCTGTAACCAAACGTTTCTTCAACTCCTGAAAACTGGCTTCACACTCCTCAGTCCATTTGAACTTGGTGTCCTTCTTCAACAACTCTGTCATGGGCTTTGCAATCTTGGAGAAATTCTCAATGAACCTCCAGTAATAACCTGCGAGTCCAAGAAAACTCACGATCTCTCCAACTGATGTGGGTGCTACCCATTTAGTCACAGAAAGAACCTTGGTGGGGTCTACTGTTATTCCTTCTCCAGATATAACATGTCCGAGAAATCGAACTTCCTTCAACCAAAACTCACACTTGCTGAACTTGGCATATAGCTGGTGTTCCCTGAGCTTCTCGAGAACCAAACACAAATGCTCCTTATGCTTCTCTTCATTCTTCGAGTAGACCAATATATCGTCAATGAACACCACGACGAACTTATCCAAAAACTTCATAAACACCTTGTTTGTCATGTTCATGAAATAGGTAGGCGCGTTAGTCAGACCAAATGACATAACGGTATACTCATATAGCCCATACCTTGTGGTAAAAGCTGTCTTAGGTATATAATGCTCTCGAATCTTCAGCTGATGGTATCCTGATCGTAAATTGATCTTGGAAAATACTTTAGCTCCTTGCAACTGGTCAAACAAATCATTGATCATCGGCAGCGGGTACTTATTCTTGATCATCACTTCATTCAACGCATGATAATGAACAACCATCCTTAATGATCCATCCTTCTTCTCTACTAAAAGTACTGGACATCCCCAAGGCGATGAACTTGGTCGAATGTAACCTTTATCCAGTAACTCCTTAATCTGCTTCTTAATTTCCTTCAAATCCTTTGCGGGCATCCAATACGGTCTCTTTGATATTGGCCCGGTGCCTGGCAAAAGCTCAATCAAAAACTCAATGTCTCTATCCGGTGGCATGCCTGGCAACTCCTCTGGAAATACGTCAGGGAAATCCTTCACCGTTGGTACTTCCTCCTATACAATTCCTGATAAGGAATTCACTTGAGTCCTCTTCGGCACATGCCGAGATACATACTTAATCCTTCTTCCTTCTGGGGTGGTGAGCATAATCGACTTACTGGCGCAATCGATGTTTCCTCCATACATCGATAGCCAATCCATACCCAAAATCACATCCAATCCTTGCGACTCTAAAATGATCAGACCCGTGGGGAAAACATGCCTACCTATGGTCAATGGCATCTGAAAACATCCTTGGCTTGCCATATGCTCTGCTCCTGGCGAGCTTACTAACATCGATGTCCTAAGAACTTTGGTGGGCAACTTATACTTATCCACAAATCCCCTTGATATGTATGAATGCGATGCACCAGTATCAAAAAGAACGATTGCAGTAAATGAATTAACCAAAAACTTGCCTATAACTGCATCGGGCTGCTCTTCAACCTCCTCCACACTAACGTGGTTCACTTGTCCCCTGTTGAAAGGGTTGGGCTTCTTCCCAGAGCTTCCATTGCCATTTCCATTCTTTTCTTCGGAACACTCCGTGGTGTAGTGTCCATTCTTCCCGCACTTGAAACAAGTAATGTGACTTAGATCCTTCTTGGCGGGCGTTGCTGGGTTGGAACGGTGCTGGCCGTTGCTTCCTCCATTCCCATTCCCATTCTTGGGGCCACTATGGTTATGCATACTTCCTCCATTAGAGTTATGACCTCCATGGTTATGGTGAATGTGTCCTCCCGAGTTTGGGGTAAAACGAGGTCTCTGCTGAGCTACTGAATTGTACTTCCCTTGTCCATACTTCCTCTTGCGGCTGTCTATCTGCTGATGCTTCCCTTCAATCATGAGAGCTCTATCTACCAACTCCTGGTAGTTGTTGAAGGTTGCCACCATCAACTGCATGCTCAGCTCATCATTCAGTCCTTCCAGAAACTTCTCCTGCTTAGCAGCATTTGTAGCAATGTCGTCCGGGGCATAACGTGCTAACTTACTAAACTCATCTACATACTGGCCCACTGTGCGTCCTCCTTGGTGTAAGTTGCAAAACGCGCGCTTCTTAATGGCCATAGATCCTGCTAAAACATGGGCAGTGCGGAAAGCCTGCTGAAACTGATCCCATGTAATAGTATCAATGGGATAGGTGGCTGTGAAATTCTCCCACCATGATGCTGCGGGTCCATCAAGCTGGTGTGTGGCAAAATGCACTCTCTCCGCATCTGTGCATCCTGCAGTGGTGATCTCCCTTCCAATCTTGCAGAGCCAATCATCTGCAACAATCGACTCGGTGCTACTAGAGAACACCGGCGGATTCAGCCTTAGGAAACATGCTAAGTGATCAACAGGTGGTGGTGGTGGTGGGTTGTTGTTGTTGTTGTTGTTGTTGTTGTTGTTGTTGTTGTTGTTGTTCCCTTGGTTCTGATTCTAAACTAGTAGCTGCATCAAGGTATTCTGCTGCTGGATCAACTGAGTGAGCTCCGGTGGGAAAGCAAATCCATTGTCATGTCTCGGAGGCATCTGATGGGTTTAGAAAAGGTGAGAAAACAGAATAGAATGAGGTCTAGAGGGGAAAACACTACCCATATGCACATGAGACAAACACAATCATATCACACCAATCAATTCAAACAAGGGCTTACAATCGGTCTAACTATCGTTACATAAGTGCTCGGGCTATGCTATATACATGGGGGAATGCTACTACTGATATGGTGGTCGACTAGAAGGTTTGATCGATGGAAAACTCCATGATATCCACTCCAACTTCATCAAAATAGTCATCATCGCTATCGTCGGGGTCTGAGTAGGTGCCGTCGATGATGATGTAGTCCTTCGAACGAATGTCGTTGGAATCGTCGTCATCTCCTCCTGGCGCGGGGTCTCCCATGAACACTCCTAGCTTCCTCGTCAGGTCGTCATTCTTCTCCACCAGTATCGTCATTTCCTCCGCATATCCATCACGTGTAGACTTGAGTTCTTCTTCTAGCTCTGTAATCCTGGTCAATGCCTTCTTCAGATCTATCATGCCTACGCACATCTAGTTCTCCTGGCAGCGAATGTGCCGGTTTAACTCCTGGATGAAAGCTACAATGGACCTGTCCCTCCTGGTGCTAATCATCTCCCATTGCTCATCACGACGCCCACATATCTGGTAGATAGTGTCCTTGAGATCCTTGTGGTAAACGTCTCCAATGCGTCCCATGGTGATGTGGGCTGCCATGCTCTTTCCTAGACTCCAGGTTGGTGCATCAAAAGAAAACTTTATGGGTTCAGTGACTGGCATGAATGTCCTTCCTGGAACTTAAACTTGTATCATCCAACGCTCCTCTTCTAGTAAAGTGGCGATATAGGTCCCGGTGAAGCTTGGTATTCTAATGTTCAAGTACCTAGTGACTTCCTTCAGGTGTCGTCCAAAAGGTGTATTTTCATCCGGTTGTGAAAACTTGTTCCTTGAGTCTGCCATCCTATAGAGTAGAAAAGGGAGATGAGTGAGAAATGAGTAGAGAAGAGTGGCCTATGGTTTATCTTAGTGGTAGTGTCCTATAGTTAGCGTGTGCTCTCATACCATCTTGTAGCGGCCAGACCTCAAACAGTCTAGTCTCAATGCATCAGTGTCATCCCTGGATCGGTAATGCTGACATGCATAGTACTTGAGGATTTATAACAGAGTTGCAATCATACACTTATTACATTGAATGTATCAAAAGAGAACTTATTGCAATAATATGGCTTAAGGCCATCTAAATACGATAACAGTGGAAGGCTTGGAAGATAAAGTGAGTCCATCAACTCCAACGGCATAGCTGAGTGAACGACAACGACCTATGGCACCTTACTCGTCTTCTGAAAAGTCTACAACATGATATGTTGCAGCCCGAAACGGGTCAGCACATAGAATATGCTGGCAAAGTAACACATAGAGTACTGAACAGAATAAATGCTATCACTACATGCATATATGGCTGGTAGAAAGCTCTATGGTTACAATTTTTGCATAAAGCCATTTTTCCCTACAACAAAGGAATAAATTTTATTTAACTATCATGGTGGTTGTTAAACATTGAGAAGGTTCCTCCAACTCAATCCCAATTAAAACATCACCAATTAACCCAACAATTTAAATTTAGAGTGATGAGATCAACATTATAATCCAAGAACCAGATACTCAAGATGTCCATAACCGGGGACACGGCTAACCATGATTATTTTGTACACTCTGCAGAGGTTTGCACACTTTTCCCCACAAGACTCGATCTCCTCTGTTGGATTTCTCGCACTACATGGTGTTTGAGAAATGGATGACCGAGACACAGTCTTTCAGAAACATTTACTCTTTACTCTGGGTGGACAGTTACACCTACTTTCCCCTACATCTGCTAGCCCACCACTGAAAGAGGTCATGCAACATACTCAACTATGCTAGAGCCCATAATAGGTTGTGGCTACACACGGAAGTTTCTAGCATGAATAATCTTATGATCCCTTTGAGCCTGGGTGGCGGACCGTAGAATGATCACACGGGTACTCCGGGATATCCTAGGACAACACTGGATTCTCCAGGTGCCCGCAACCAATCCACCTAGATGTGTATTTAAGTAGCCACATTAAGTTAACCATTAATTAACAATACTCACATTTTTCATGGATACACTCACCCAATCCACGTCTATGAGCATAGCATAGCAATCCTAAGAATAACGTAGAAGTAACTCCCAAAGGTTTGATAATAAAAGGACAATAGGTTCTATCTCATCATCTACTTCCCAAACCCACATGTTATTCAGATCCTAACCATGCAATGTTTGAGGATTGTATCTAATGCATAAAAGCTGGGTAATAAAGGGATATGATCAAAGTATTACTTGCCTTGCTGATGATCTACAAAACCTAGAGACTCGTAGTAGCACGCTTTGCACTCTGGGAATTCTATCACAAACAAACAAAGCATACATAAGCACTCAACTAGAAGCACGGGTAAAACTCAAAAAAAGAAGATCTAGCCAGAAAGTTCAACTGAAGAACTTCCGTTTGCAAAAATAATCAAATCAAATGGAGCAACGAAACACAAACTACGAAAGAAACAAGATCTGGTTACTAATCTGGACTAAAGTCAAATTTTATAGTACCAAAATCTTATTCAAGTTGTTCAAACAGAAAGAGGGCTTTGATACGAAGATCTAGGCACTTGTTTCATCTAATTTGGATAAACGAGTAAAAAGTTATACTAGATCAAAGATTAGGGCAGAAATCGCGATCGAAAATAATCGCAAATAAACCCTGGAAAAAACGAGATGAACGGGCAAACAAACAAACGTTCGCTGTCTGCGCTTAACTGGCAAACAATGTTTGTTAAAACGAACGCACGGACAGACGTCTGCTATTTAGCTAAACCGAAAAAACCAAACCGATCTAAAAAAACTAGATGTAGGGTTTCAAAAAAAACGATCGGTTTTTCTGATAAACCCAGACGGCGGCGGCGGCTACCTCGGCAGGCGGGGCGGCGGCGGGGTCGACGGCGGCTCCGGCGGGCGGCAGCAGGCGGCTCCAGCGACGGTGGGCGGCGGCGCGGGCTAGCAGCGGCGGCGACGCGCGAGCTGGCAGCGGCTAGGGTTTGCGGGGGCGGGCGGCTGGGCTGGCGGGGTGGCGGCCTCGGCCCTTATAAAGGCCGGCCGTGCTATTGTCCGGGTCGGGCACGGCCCGAGTAGGTCGGTGCACTTATTTTAAAATAAACTAACACGGAAAAACAAATAAAAGAAATACTAAAATGGAGTTCAAAAATCCTGAAATAAATTTTCACGGTCCTCTAATAATATTCCGGACAAACTGAACATTTATTTGGGCCTCTAATGCAATTTTGAAAAACGCATTTTTTCCTAATTCATAAAAAACAATAAAAGTCCAAAAAAAATTCTTATTTGATGTTAACATTTTTCCTCCAATATTTCTTATATTTTGGAGAAGTCATTTTATCTCCTCTCTTTTATTTTATACAATGGAAATATTTTTGAAGAGGAAAAATAATTGAAACCAAATCGATCCTCTTTTCAAAATTGGAGAAAACTCAAATATGAAAATAACAAAATCCCCAACTCTCTCTGTGGGTCCTTGAGTTGCTTAGAATTTCTAGGATCAAACCAAAATGCAATAAAATATGATATGCATATGAAAATCTATGTATAACATTCCAAATTGAAAATTTGGGATGTTACATTTTCCCCGTCCAACACATCCTCACCACCCCATTGTTCAAAAGTTTTTGTAAAATGATTAAAATGCATCATAAGTCCTAAAACTATCAGTGGTGTGTCAGTTTAGTCCTACAACTTAGAAACTGCAATTTTAGGTCCTAAAACAATTGGAAGTGTGTTAGTTTAGTCATATGACTTTGAAACTACAGTTTAGGTCCCAATACTATGTAAGTTTGTTCATCTCAGGTCCTAAGCTTGCATGGTCAGCATCTCGAAACAAGCTTTTGACCCACTTTATATATAAAGCAACAACCGAACAAAATACACGACCGAGCGATACAACATGAAGAGGTATCCTTCTTAGAAAGCAAATCTTGAGATAACCGGATTACGCAGAACACACAACTACCCTATCGAAGGAGAACACGGAGAAGACTAGATACAACGCCACACTACACTCTAGCACACTTAAGCTCCACAACAATGCCCTCGGGACGGAAACGTCAAGTCCAAGGTCGACATGAGCTTTTTCTCAGAACCCTGGCACCGTGAGGAGAACCAAGACAACATCTTCAAGAAGAGAGCAGCACCCGCGAGCGTCGCCACCGTCGGCGCCAAAAGTGGGGTTTTTTTGCTCAGCAGCTCAACCATGCCTAATACTACCATAATGATAGTTTATCATACGACAGGCATCAACAAGTTGGCTAGACACTGAAATAAGTCACCAATTGTACCGTGCTATGCACTAAAATCCTCGCTAAAATACAACCACTTCGCCGGGGAAGTTAGGGGTATGGGGATGGGCATCCCCTCTTCATGGATATAGATGGGAGTATCCACGCTGGTGCCCGACAACACCACTGGATCATTCACTTCACATCCGGGACCTCATCGGCGGGTATAACTGAGCGGTAGTCTTCATACTTGTGTGACAGATCGAAATCCCATCCACGCGCCTCGCTCATACACCATAGGACAATCTCCATCGCACTGGCCTGAGTATCACCACCATACGTGGTGTTGATCCGGTCTCGCTAGTACTGCGTTGTACACAAGAGCTCACCCTTCGCCTACAAAACCATGGTCTCGTAGTTGTCATACCAGGAAGCGATCTCCTTCATCTTGGCCAACAGATGAGCGTCGCCAAACTCTGATGCCTCAATGACCCCGTTCCATCCCCTGTTGTTGTCTATTTGTTAAGAAAATATACAAATAAATTAGTAAGATGTCATCATTAATTATATACATCAAAAACACAAAAGTATATAACACTACAAATGGAAAGTTATATACATATACAAATATTTGAACAATGTAATTTATGCAAGCATATTTATATTTTTATTAACATAAAAAAGAATCAATACAAGCTAGCTATCGATCATCAATCCAAAATATTACCGATCGATTCTATCTAGCTACTATAGCTAGTGCACATAATCCATCACACGCTCGTCATATAAGAAAAAAAGGCATGAAATATATTTAATCAACATAAAAACAAGATATCATGCACGCATCTATGTTTTTTTTGCAAGAAATCATGCATCCATTCTAATATATAAAACAAAATATCATCATTCTATTCATATCAATATGAACACAAAGGGAGTGAATATGAACACGTTCCTTCATCAAGCTTCTTTCATGTTCATATTTTGTCCATAAATATATGAATATGAACACATAAAGCCACATAATCACTCCCTTCGTGTTCATATTCACTACCCCATAAACAAAATATCATCGATTCTATTCACATCAATCAGTTAAACACGAAGAGATCAAACTATATGAAGACTAAGAGATCAAACTATATGGAGACGAAGAGATCAAACTATATGGAAGATTTAGATTGATTGATTGATGTGTGCTCACCTCGGTTTTCTGATCCGGCGATGAAGAAGTGCTTGTTGTTGTCGGGCGGTGGTGGTTGCGGATGCGACTTTCAGGCATAGGAGAGGGCAACGCCGGCGGTGCGATAAGTGTGCGTGCGACGGTGACATGATTTGATGTTCAAAGGGCTGGCCGCACTGCTATCTATAAACCTGAGTAAGCTGAGTGCCCTTTCACGGCCAGTCGGCTTACAAGGGAGGCTAAGGGTTTCCGGTCTTTAAAATAGAAATAGGAAATATATATCTAGTCCGTGGGAGCGTGATACGTCTCCAACGTATCTATAATTTTTTATTGTTCCATGCTATTATATTACCTATTATGGATGTTTATGGGCTTTACTATACACTTTTATATCATTTTTGGGACTAACCTACTAACCGGAGGCCCAGCCCGAATTGCTGTTTTTTTGGCTATTTCAGTGTTTCACAGAAAAGGAATATAAAACGGAGTTCAAACGGAATGAAACCTTCGGGAGAAATCTATTTGGAACACACGGAATCCAGGAGACTTGGAGTGGACGTCAAGCAGCAAACGAGGCGGCCACGAGGGTGCCTGGCGTGCCCTAGGGGGGGCTGCCTCGTGGCCCCTCGTGGCTCCACCGACCTACTTCTTCCTCCTATATATATCTACATTCCCCGAGAACATCTAGGAGCACCATGAAAAACTATTTCCACCGCCGCAACCTTCTGTATTCGCGAGATCCCATCTTGGAGCCTTCGTCGGCGCTCCGCCAGAGGAGGAATCAATCACGGAGGGCCTCTATATCATCACCAAGGACTCTCCGATGAGTTGTGAGTAGTTTACCACAGACCTTCGGGTCCATAGTTATTAGCTAGATGGCTTCTTCTCTCTCTTTGAATCTCAATACAAAGTTCTACTCGATCTTCTTGGAGATCTATTCGATGTAACTCTTTTTGCGGTGTGTTTGTCGAGATCCGATGAATTGTGGGTTTATGATCAAGTTTATCTATGAGAAATATTTGAATCTCCTCTGAATTCTTTTATGTATGATTGGTTATCTTTGCAAGCCTCTTCGAATTATCAGTTTGGTTTGGCCTACTAGATTTATCTTTCTTGTAATGGGAGAAGTGCTTAGCTTTGGGTTCAATATTGTGGTGTCCTTTCCCAGTGACAGCAGGGGCAGCAAGGCACATGTTGTATTGTTGCCATCGAGGATAAAAAGATGGGGTTTATATCATATTGCTTGAGTTTATCCCTCTACATCATGTCATCTTGCTTAATGTGTTACTCTATTATTATGAACTTAATACTCTAGATGTAGGCAGGAGTCGGTTGATGTGTGGAGTAATAGTAGTAGATGCAGGAAGGAGTCGGTCTACTTGTTGAGGACATGATGCCTATATACATGATCATGCCTAGATATTCTCATAACTATGCACTTTTCTATCAATTGCTCGACAGTAATTTGTTCACCCACCATAATAATTATGCTATCTTGAGAGAATCCACTAGTGAAACCTATGGCCATCGGGTCTATTCTCTATCATATAAGTTTCCGATCTACTTTATTTTGCAATCTTTACTTTTCAATCTATATCATAAAAATACCAAAAATATTTATCTTAACATATTATCTCTATCAGATCTCACTTTTGCAAGTGGCCGTGAAGGGATTGACAACCCCTTTATCACATTGGTTGTGAGGTTCTTGTTTGTTTGTGTAGGCGTGTGGGACTTGTGAGGAGTCTCCTACTGGATTGATACCTTGGTTCTCAAAACTGAGAGAAATACTTACGCTACTTTGTTGCATCACCCTTTCCTCTTCAAGGGAAAAACCAACACATTCTCAAGAGGTAGCAGAGCGTACTCGGCTTACACCAACGGTTGTCAAGCTACTGTTAAGTGCGCCGACGGCATACACATCGCAATAGCTTTTGCCGGTGGATGCATGTAAGCCGAGTACCCTTTTTTACATTGACATGGCTTTTGTAGGATCAAAACTATGTCTAGAGGGGGTGATTAGACTACTTGACCAAATAAATGAAGGAAATATGCCCTAGAGGCAATAATAAAGTTGTTATTTTATATTTCCTTATTTGTGATAAATGTTTATTATTCATGCTATAATTGTATTAATCGAAAACTTGATACATGTGTGAATACATAGACAAAACACCGTGTTCCTAGTATGCCTCTACTAGACTAGCTCGTTGATCAAAGATGGCTAAGTTTCCTACCCATGGACATGTGTTGTCATTTGATAAACGGGATCACATCATTAGGAGAATGATGTGATGGACAAGACCCATCTGTTAGCTTAGCATAATGATCTTTCAATTTTATTGCTACTGCTTTCTTTGTGTCAAATATATATTCCTCAAACTATGAAATTACGCAACTCTCGGACACAGGAGGAATGCCTTTTGTGCTATCAAACGTCACAATCTAACTAGGTGATTATAAATATGCTCTACAGGTATCTCTGAAGGTGTTTGTTGGGTTGGCACAGATCAAGATTAGGATTTGTCACTACGAGTATCAGAGAGGTATCTCTAGGCCCTCTCGGTAATGCACATCATATGAAGCCTTGCAAGCAATGTGACTAATGAGTTAGTTACGGGATGATGCACTACGGAAAGAGTAGATAGACTTCCAAGTAACCAGATTGAACTAGGTATAGAGATACCAATGATCGAATCTCGGGCAAGTAACATACCGATGACAAAGGGAATAACTATGTTGACATTGTGGTTCGACCGATAAAGATCTTCGTAGAATATGTGGGAACCAATATGAGCATCCAGGTTCTGCTATTGGTTATTGACCGAAGAAGTGTCTCTATACCATAGGGTCCGCACGCTTAACATTCGATGACGATAGGTATTATATGAGTTATGTGTTTTGGTGACCGGAAGTTGTTCGGTGTCTCGGATGAGATCACGGACATAACGAGGAGTCTCTAAATGGTCGATAGGTAAAGATTGATATATTGGAAGGTTGTATACAGACACCGGAATGGTTTCGGAAAAGTTTGGTGATTTTTCAGAGTACCGGGAGGTTACCGGAACCCCCCGGCAAAGTTAATGGGCCTCATGGGCCTTAGTGGAGAAGAGGAGGCAGGCCACGGGAGGTGGCACCCCCCCAAGCCAATCCAAATTGGACAAGGGGTGGAGCGTTATGTCTACTACGCAACCTTCTTCTTGTAGACGTTGTTGGGCCTCCAAGTGCAGAGGTTTGTCGGACAGTAGCAAATTTCCCTCAAGTGGATGACCTAAGGTTTATCAATCAGTGGGAGGCATAGGATGAAGATGGTCTCTCTCAAACAACCCTACAACCAAATAACAAAGAGTCTCTTGTGTCCCCAACACATCCAATACAATGGTAAATTGTATAGGTGCACTAGTTTGGCAAAGAGATGGTGATGCAAGTGCAATATGGATGGTAGATATAGGTTTTTGTCATCTGAAAAATATAAAAAGAGCAATGTAGCAAGCAATAAAAGTGAGCACAAATGGTATTGCAATGCTTCGAAACAAGGCCTAGGGTTCATACTTTCACTAGTGCAAGTTCTCTCAACAATAATAACATAATTGGATCATATAACAATCCCTCAACATGCAAAAAAGAGTCACTCCAAAGTCACTAATAGCAAAGAACAAATGAAGAGATTATTGTAGGGTACGAAACCACCTCAAAGTTATTCTTTCCAATCAATCCATTGGGCTATTCCTATAAGTTTCACAAACAACCCTAGAGTTCGTAGTAAAATAACACCTTAAGACACACATCAACCAAAACCCTAATGTCACCTAGATACTCCAATGTCACCTCAAGTATCCGTGGGTTTGATTATACGACATGCATCACACAATCTCAGATTCATCTATTCAAACCAACACAAAGAATTTCATAGATTGCCCCAAAGTTTCTACCGGAGAATCAAGACGAAAACGTGTGCCAACCCCTATGCATAAGTTCACAAGGTCACTGAACCCGCAAGTTTATCACCAAAACATACACCAAGTGGATCACGTGAATATCCCATTGTCACCACAAATAAGCACATGCAAGACATACATCAACTGTTCTTAAATCCTTAAAGACTCAATCCAATAAGATAACCTCAAAGGGAAAACTCAATCCATAACAAGGAGATAGAGGGGGAGAAACATCATAAGATCCAACTATAATAGCAAAGCTCGCGGTACATCAAGGTCATGCCAAATCAAGAACACGAGATAGAGAGATCAAACACATAGCTACTGGTACACACCCTCAGCCCTGAGGTGAACTACTCCCTCCTCATCATGGAGAGTGCCGGCATGATGAAGATGGCCACCGGTGATGGAGCCCCCCTCCGGCAGGGTGCTGGAACAGGGTCCCGATTGGTTTTTCATGGCTACAGAGGCTTTCGGCAGCGGAACTCCCGATCTAGGTTATGTTCTGGGGTTTTCTGGATTTATAGGAGGGGTTGGCATCGGTTTCACGTCAGGGGACCCCACAGGGAGTCCATGAGGTAGGGGAGCGTGCCCTCCACCCTTGTGGTGGCCCCGGTACTCCCCTCCGATAACTTTTCATTCCAGTATTTTTATATTTTCCAAAAATATTCTCCGTTGATTTTCAACGCATTCCGAGAACTTTTATTTCTGCGCAAAAACAACACCACGGTAGTTCTGCTGAAAACAACGTCAATCCGGGTTAGTTCTAATAAAATCATACCAAAATCATGTAAAAATATTATAAACATGGCATGAATACATCAAAAATTATAGATACGTTGGAGACGTATCAAGCATCCCCAAGCTTAATTCCTGCTCGTCCTCGAGTAGGTAAATGATAAAAATAGAATTTTTGATGTGGAATGCTTTTTTTTGCGAAACTGATGTGGAATGCTACCTAACATATTTGTCAATGTAGTTCTCTTTATTGTGGCTTGAATGTTCAGATCCGTAAGATTCAAAACAAAAGTTTAATATTGACATAAAAACAATAATACTTCAAGCATACTAACAAGGCAATTATGTCTTCTCAAAATAACATGGCCAAAGAAAGCTTATCCCTACAAAATCATATAGTCTGGCTATGATCCATCTTCATCACACAAAATATTCAAATCATGCACAACCCTGGTTTCAGCCAAGCAATTGTTTCATACTTTAGTATTCTCAAACTTTTTCAACTTTCACGCAATACATGAGCATGAGCCATGTACATAGCACAATAGGTGGAATAGAATGGTGGTTGTGGAGAAGACAAAAGGAGGAACATAGTCTCACATCAAATAGGCGTATCAACGGGCTATGGAGATGCCCATCAATAGATATCAATGTGAGTGAGTAGGGATTGCCATGCAACGGATGCACTAGAGCTACAAGTGTATGAAAGCTCAAAAAGAAACTAAGTGGGTGTGCATCCAACTTGCTTGCTCACGAAGACCTAGGGCATTTGAGGAAGCCCATCATTGGAATATACAAGCCAAGTTCTATAATGAAAAATTCCCACTAGTATATGAAAGTGACAAAATAGGAGACTCTCTATCATGAAGATCATGGTGCTACTTTGAAGCACAAGTGTGGAAAAAGGATAGTAACATTGCCCCTTCTCTCTTTCTTTTGTTTTCTCTTTTTTTTGATTAGCTTCTCTAGCCTATTTTTTATTGGCTTCTTTGGCCTTTTTTTATTATTTCCTCACATGGGACAATGCTCTAATAATGATGATCATCACACTTCTATTTACTTACAACTCAAAAAATTACAACTCAATGCTTAAACAAAATATGACTCTATGTGAATGCCTCCTGCGGTGTACTGGGATGTGCAATGAATCAAGAGTGACATGTATGAAAGAATTATGAAAGGTGGCTTTGCCACAAATACGATGTCAACTAGATGATCATGCAAAGCAATATGACAATGATGAAGCGTGTCATAATAAACGGAACGGTGGAAAGTTGCATGGCAATATATCTTGGAATGGCTATGAAAATGCCATAATAGGTAGGTATGGCGGTTGTTTTGAGGAAGGTATATGGTGGGTGTATGGTACCGGCAAAAGTTGCGCGGCACAAGAGAGGCTAGCAATGGTGGAAGGGTGAGACTACGTATAATCCATGGACTCAACATTAGTCATAAAGAACTCACATACTTACTGCAAAAATCTATAAGTCATCAAAACCAAGCACTACGCGCATGCTCCTAGGGGAAGGGTTGGTAAGAGTTAACCATCACGCGATCCCAACCTCCACACAAAGAATGACAATCAAAGAAATACTTCATGCTCCAAATTTGTTACACAACGGTTCACCATACGTGCATGCTACGGGACACACAAACCTCAACACAAGTATTTCTCAAATTCACAATTACTCCACTAGCATGACTATAATATCACAATATTCATATCTCAAAACAATCATAAAGAATCAAACTTCTCATAGTATTCAATGCACTTTATATGAAAGCTTTTATTATACCCCTCTTGGATGCCTATCATATTACGACTAAATTTATAACCCAAGAAAATTACCATGCTGTTCTAAAGACTCTCAAAGTAATATAAGTGAATCATTAGAGTTCATCAATTTCTTCAAACATAAAACTACCATCGTGCTCTAAAAAGATATAAGTGAAGCACTAGAGAAAATGACAAGCTACTCCAGAAAGATATAAGTGAAGATCAATGAGTAGTAGAATAATTATGTAACTATGTGCAGACTCTCTAACATTTAAGAATTTCAGATCTTGGGATATTATTCAAACAGCAAGCAAAACAAAATAAAATAAAATGACGCTCCAAGCAAAACACATATCATGTGGTGAATAAAAATATAGCTCCAATTAAGGTTACCGATGAACGACGACGAAACAGGGGATTCCATCCGGGGCATCCCCAAGCTTAGGCTATTGGTTGTCCTTGAATATTACCTTCGGGTGCCTTGGGAATCCCCAACCTTAGGCTCTTGCCACTCCTTATTCCATAGTCCATCGAATCTTTACCCAAAACTTGAAAACTTCACAACAGAAACTCGTAAGCTCCCTTAGTATAAGAAAATAAATAACCACTTTTGCTACTGTTGTGAAATCATTCTTTATTTATATTGGTGTAATATCTACTGTATTCCAACTTCTCTATGGCTCATACCCTCCGATAATACTCATAGATTCATCAAAATAAGCAAACAACACATAGAAAACAGAATGTGTCAAAAACAGAAAAGTCTATATTAATCTATAACTCTCGAATACTTCTGTAACTCCAAAAAGCCATCAAAATTAGGAAAACCTGAGCAATTTGTGTACCAATCCATAGCAAAAAGAATCATATCCAAATCACATTTCTGTGAATTTAAAACTAATTACTAGGCACAAAAGTTTGTGATTTTCAGCAGGATCAACACAACTATCACCGTAAGCTATCCCAAAGGTCTTACTTGGTACTTTTTTAAAACAAAAGCTATAAAACATGATTACTATAGTAGATTAATAATGTGAACACACAAAAACAGTAGGGGTAAATATTTGGTTGTCTCCCAACAAGCGCTTTTCTTTAATGACTTTTTAGGTAGGCATGATGATTTCAATGATGCTCGCATAAAAGATAAGAATCGAAACATAATGGGAGCATCATTAAGAATATGACTGACACATTTAAGCCTAACCCACTTCCTATGCATAGGGATTTTGTGAGCAAACAATTTATGGGAGCAAGAATCTACTAGCATAGGAAGGCAAAACAAGCATAACTTCAAGATTTTCAACACATGGAGAGAAAACCAGATATTATTGCAATTCCTACAAGCATATATTCCTCCCTCATAATAATTTTTAGTTGCATCATGAATGGATTCAACAATATAACTATCACATAAAGCAGTCTTTTCTTGATGCATAAGCATAGAATTTTTATTACTCTCCACATAAGCAAAACTCTTCTCATGAATAGTAGCGGGAGCAAACTCAACAAAATAACTATCATGTGAGGCATAATCCAATTGAAAATTAAAATCAAGATGACAAGTTTTATGGTTATCATTATTCTTTATAGCATACATGTCATCACAATAATCATCATAGATAGCAACTTTGTTCTCATAATCAATTGGAACCTCTTCCAAAAAAGTGGATTCATCACTAAATAAAGGCATGACCTCTCCAAATCCACTTTCATAATTATCACAATAAGATTCAACACCCTCCAAAATAGTGGGATCATTACTTCCTAAAGTTGACACTCTTACAAACCCACTTTCATCAATATAATCATCATAAATAGTAGGCATGCTTTCATCATAATAAATATTCTCATCAAAACTTGGGGGACTAAAAATATCATCTTCATCAAACATAGCATCCCCAAGCTTGTGGCTTTGCATATCATTAGCATCATGGATATTCAAAGAATTGATACTAACAACATTGCAATCATGCTCATCATTCAAATATTTAGTGCCAAACATTCTATAGCATTCTTCCTCTAGCAATTGAGCACAATTATCAGAATCCTTGTTTTCATGAAAGACATTAAAAAGATGAAGCATATGAGGCAACCTCAATTCCATATTTTTGTAGTTTTCTTTTATAGACTAAACTAGTGATAAAACAAGAAACTAAAAGATTCAATTGCAAGATCTAAAGATATACCTTCAAGCACTAACCTCCCTGGCAACGATGCTAGAAAAGAGCTTGATGTCCACTACGTAACCTTCTTCTTGTAGACGTTGTTAGGCCCCCAAGTGCAGAGGTTTGTAGGACAGTAGCAAATTTCCCTCAAGTGGGTGACCTAAGGTTTATCAATCCATGGGAGGCATAGGATGAAGATGGTCTATCTCAAACAACCCTGCAACCAAATAACAAAGAGTCTCTTATGTCCCCAACACATCCAATACAATGGTAAATTGTATAGGTGCACTAGTTCGGCGAATAGATGGTGATACAAGTGCAATATGGATGGTAGATATAGGTTTTTGTCATATGAAAATATAAAAACAGCAAGGTAGCAAGCGATAAAAGTGAGCACAAACGGTATTGCAATGCTTCGAAACAAGGCCTAGGGTTCATACTTTCACTAGTGCAAGTTCTCTCAACAATAATAACCTAATTGGATCATATAACAATCCCTCAACGTGCAACAAAGCGTCACTCCAAAGTCACTACTAGCAAAGAACAAACAAAGAGATTATTGTAGGGTACAAAACCACCTCAAAGTTATTCTTTCCGATCAATCCATTGGGCTATTACTATAAGTTTCACAAACAACCCTAGAGTTCACAGTGAAATAACACCTTAAGACACACATCAACCAAAACCCTAATGTCACTGATACATCTCCGTCGTATCTATAATTTTTGATTGTTCCATGCCAATATTATTCAACTTCCATATACTTTTGGCAACTTTTTATACTTTTTTTGGGACTAACATATTAATCCAGTGCCTGGTGCCAGTTCCTACTTGTTGCATGTTTTTTG
Source organism: Triticum aestivum (assembly GCF_018294505.1). NCBI lineage: Eukaryota > Viridiplantae > Streptophyta > Magnoliopsida > Poales > Poaceae > Triticum > Triticum aestivum. Next base: position 124,181,195 of record NC_057798.1, read on the forward strand.
TTTTGCAGAAAACCCATATCAAACGGAGTCCAAACGGAATAAAAATGGACATAGATTTTTTTGGAATATATGTGAATTTTGGGAAGTGTAATCAATGCTCAAGGGGCCAACAAGGCAGGGGGCGCGCCCCTGACCCTCGTGGCCACCCCGTAAGGCAGTTGATGCTCTTATTTTGCCGCAAGAAAGCTAATTTTCAGAGAAAAATTCGGGCGAAGGTTTCAACCCAATCGGAGTTATGGATCTCCGGGAATATAAAAACGGTGAAAGGGCAGAATCTGGAAGGCAGAAACTGAGAGAGACAGAGAGACAGATCCAATCTCGGAGGGGCTCTCGCCCCTCCCACGCCATGGAGACCATGGACCAGAGGGGAAACCCTTCTCCCACCTAGGGAGAAGGTCAAGGAAGAAAGAAGAAGAAGAAGGGGAAACCCCTTGCTTCCGGTGGCGCCGGAACGCCACCAGGGGCCATCATCATCACCACGATCTACACCAACACCTCCGCCATCTTCACCAACATCTCCATCACCTTCCCCCATCTATATTCAGAGGTCCACTCTCCCGCAACCCGCTGTACCCTCTACTTGAACATGGTGCTTTATGCTTCATATTATTATCCAATGATGTGTTGCCATCCTATTATGTCTGAGTAGATTTTTGTTGTCCTATCAGGGATTGATGAATTGCTATGATTGGTTTAATTTGCCTGTGGTTATGTTGCTGTCCTATTGTGCCCTCCATGTCGCACAAGCGTGAGGGATTCCCGTTGTAGGGTGTTGCAATACGTTCATGATTCGCTTATAGTGGGTTGCTTGAGTGACAGAAGCATAAACCCGAGTAAGGGGGTTGTGGCGTATGGGATAAAGGGGACTTGATGCTTTAATGCTATGGTTGGGTTTTACCTTAATGATCTTTAGTAGTTGCGGATGCTTGCTAGAGTTCCAATCACAAGTGCATATGATCCAAGAAGAGAAAGCATGTTAGCTTATGCCTCTCCCACATAATACTTGCTATCGGTCTAGTAAAGTAGTAAATTGCTTAGGGACAATTTCACAACTCCTACCACCACTTTTCCACACTCGCTATACTAACTTTATTGCTTCTTTATCTAAACAGCCCCTACTTTTTATTTAGGTGCTCTTTATTATCTTGCAAACCTATCCAACAACACCTGCATAGTACTTCTAGTTTCATACTTGTTCTAGGTAAAGTGAACGTCAAGCATGCGTAGAGTTGTATTGGTGGTCGATAGAACTTGAGGGAATATTTGTTCTACCTTTAGCTCCTCGTTGGGTTCGACACTCTTACTTATCGAAAGAGGCTACAATTGATCCCCTACACTTGTGGGCTATCAGTCACCTAGATACTCCAATGTCACCTCAAGTATCTGTGGGTTTGATTATACGACATGCATCACACAATCTCAGATTCATCTATTCAAACCAACACAAAGTACTTCAAAGAGTTCCCCAAAGTTTCTACCGGAGAATCAAGACGAAAACGTGTGCCAACCCCTATGCATAAGTTCACAAGGTCACTGAACTCGCAAGTTGATCACGAAAACATACATCAAGTGGACCACGTGAATATCCCATTGTCACCACAGATAAGCACATGCAGGACATACATCAAGTGTTCTCAAATCCTTAAAAACTCAATCCGATAAGATAACTTCAAAGGGAAAACTCAATCTGTTACAAGGAGATAGATGGGGGAGAAACATCATATGATCCAACTATAATAGCAAAGCTCGTGGTACATCAAGATCATGCCAAATCAAGAACACAAGAGAGAGATAAAAAACATAGCTACTAGTACATACCCTCAGCCCCGAGGGTGAACTACTCCCTCCTCATCATGGAGAGCGCCGGGATGATGAAGATGGCCACCGGTGATGGATCCCCCCTCTGACAGGGTGCCGGAATAGGGTCCCGATTGGTTTTTCATGGCTACAGCGGCTTGCAGAGGTGGAACTCTCAATCTAGGTTCTGTTCTGCGGTTTTCTAGATTTATAGGAGGGGTTGGCGTCGGTTTCACGTCAGGGGGCCCCATAGGGAGTCCAAGAGGCAGGGACGCGCCCTCCACCCTCGTGGTGGCCCCGAGACTCCCCTCCGTTAGCTTTTCGTTCTAGTATTTTTTATATTTTCCAAAAATATTCTCCGTTGATTTTCAGCGCATTCCGAGAACTTTTATTTATGCACAAAAACAACACCATGGTAGTTCTGCTGAAAACAACGTCAGTCCAGGATAGTTCTAATCAAATTATACCAAAATCATGTAAAAATATTATAAACATGGCATGAATACATAAAAAATTATATATACGTTGGAGACGTATCAGGGGGCGCATCCCCCACTTTCCTTCTCCCTCTCCACCTCTTTCCCTTTCCCCCTCTCCGTAAGAAGGAAAAGGGGAGGAATCCTACTAGGAGCGGAGTCCTAGTAGGACTCCCCCCTCCATGGCACGCCCCTGGTGGCCGGCCTCCTCCCGCTCCTCCTTTATATACGGGGGCAGTGGGGCACCGCAAGACACACCAGTTGTTTAGCCGTGTGCGGTGCCCCCCTCCATCATTTACTCCTCTGGTCATATTATCGTAGTGCTTAGGCAAAGCCCTATGCGGATCACATCACCAACACCATCATCACGTCGTCGTGCTGACGGAACTCATCAACTCCATCAACACTCTGTTGGATCAAGAGTTCGAGGGACGTCATCAAGCTGAATGTGTGCAGAACTCAGAGGTGCCATACGTTTGGTACTTGATTGGTTGATTCGAGAAGACGTTCCACTACATCAACCTCATTAAGTTAATGCTTTCGCTTTCAGTCTACGAGGGTACGTGGACACACTCTCCCCTCTCATTGCTATGCATCTCCTAGATAGATCTTGCGTGAGTGTAGGAATTTATTTTGAAATTGCATGCTACATTTCCCAACAGGGAATCCAAGCCAGGTCTATGCGTAGATGATATGCACGAGTAGAACACAAAGATTTGTGGGCGGTGATCGCCATACTGCTTACCACCAATGTCTTATTTTGATTCAGCGGTATTGTTGGATGAAGCGGCCCGGACCAACCTTACATGACCTCGTTCATGAGACCGGTTCAACAGACAGACATGCAACTAGTTTTGCATAAAGGTGGCTGGCGGGTGTCTGTTTCTCCAACTTTAGTTGAATCGATTTTGACTGTGGTGGGTCCTTGTGAAGTTTAAAACAACAAACTTGATAAATCATCATTGTGGTTTTTGTGCCATATGTAGGTACGGTTCATGCTAGAAACCCATAGCAGCCACGTAAAGCTGGCAACAACAAAGTATAGGACGTCTAACTTGTTTTTGCAGGGCATGTTGTGATGTGATATGGTCAAGACATGATGTGATATAAGATGTTGTATGAGATGATCATGTTTTGTAAAAGTTATCGGCAACTGGCAGGAGCCTTATGGTTGTCGCTTTATTGTATGAAATACACACGACATGTAATTGCTTTACTTTATCACTAAGCGGTAACGATAGTCGTACAAGCAATAGTTGGCGAGACGACCACAACGCTACGATGGAGATCAAGGTGTCAAGTCGGTGACTATGGAGATCATGAAGTTGCTTTGGTGATGAAGATCAAAAGCACAAGATGATGATGGCCATATCATGTCACATATTTTGATTGCATGTGATGTTTATCTTTTATGCATATTATTTTGCTTAGTATGAAGGTAGCATTATAAGATGATCCCTTACTAAAATTTCAAGGTATAAGTGTTCTCCTCGAGTATGCACCATTGTGAAAGTTCTTCATGTTGAGACACCACGTGATGATCGGGTGTGATAAGCTCTATGTCCAAATACAACGGGTGCAAGCCAGTTTTGCACATGCGTAATACTCAGGTTAAACTTGACGAGCCTAGCATATACAGATATGGCCTCGGAACACTGGAGACCGAAAGGTCGAACGTGAATCATATAGTAGATATGATCAACATAGTGATGTTCACCATTGAAGACTACTCCATCTCACGTGATGATCGGACATGGTTTAGTTGATTTGGATCATGTATCATTCAGATGACTAGAGGGATGTCTATCTAAGTGGGAGTTATTTACTAATATGATTAAATTGAACTTAATTTATCATGAACTTAGTCCTGATAGTTTTTGCATATCTATGTTGTAGATCAATGGCCCGTGGAACCGTTCCTTTGAATTTTAATGCGTTCCTAGAGAAAGCTAAGTTGAAAGATGATGGCAGCAACTACACGGAATGGGTCCGTAACTTGAGGATTATCCTCATTTCTGCACAGAAGAATTATGTCCTTGATGCACCGCTAGGTGCAAGGCCTGCTACAGGAGCAGAAGCTGATGTTATGAACGCCTGGCAAGCTCGATCTGATGACTACTCGTTAGTTCAGTGTGCCATGCTTTACGGCTTAGAATCGGTACTTCAAAGACATTTTGAACGTCATGGACCATATGAGATGTTCCAGGAGTTGAAGTTGATATTTCAAGCAAATGCCTGAGTTGAGAGATATGAAATCTCCAATAAGTTCTATAGCTGCAAGATGGAGGAGATCAGTTTTGTTAGTGAGCACATACTCAGAATGTCTGGGTACCATAATCGCTTGACTCAGTTGGGAGTTAATCTTCCAGTTGATTGTGTCATTGATAGAGTTCTTCAATTACTGCCACCAAGCTACAAAGGCTTCGTGATGCACTATAATATGCAAGGGATGGAAAAGACTATTCCCGAGATCTTCGCGATGCTAAAGGCCGCGAAGGTAGAAATCAAGAAGGAGCATCAAGTGTTGATGGTTAACAAACCACTAGTTTCAAGAAGAAGGGCAAGGGTAAAAAGAAGGGGAACTTCAAAAAGACTGACAAGCAAGTTGTCACTCCTGGGAAGAAACCCAAATTTGGACCCAATCCTGAAACTGAGTGCTTCTTCTACAAAGGGACTGGTCACTGGAAGCGGAACTGCCCCAAGTATTTGGCGGATAAGAAGGATGGCAACGTGAACAAAGGTATATTTGATATACATGTTAGTGATGTGTACCTTACTAATTCTCGTAGTAGTGCCTGGGTATTTGATACCGGTTCGGTTGCTCATATTTGTAACTCGAAGCAGGGACTATGGATTAAATGAAGATTGGCTAAGGATGAGGTGGTGATGCGCGTCGGAAATGGTTCCAAGGTTGATGTGATTGCCGTCGGCACACTACCTCTAGGGATTAGTTTTAGACCTGAATAATTGTTATTTGGTGCCAGCATTGAGCATGAACATTATATCTGGATCTTATTTAGTGCAAAGCGGTTATTCATTTAAATGAGAGAATAATGGTTGTTCTATTTATATGAGTAATATCTTTTATGGTCATGCACCCTTGAAGAGTGGTCTATTTCTGTTGAATCTTGATCGTGATGATACACATATTCATAATATTGATGCCAAAAGATGGAAAGTTGATAATGATAGTGCAACTTATTTGTGGCACTGTCATTTGGGTCATATCAGTGTAAAGCGCATGAAGAAACTCCATAAAGATGGACTTTTGGAATCACTTGATTATGAATCATTTGATACTTGTGAACCGTGCCTTATGGGCAAGATGACTAAAACTTCGTTCTCCGGAACAATGGAACGAGCTAGTGACTTATTGGAAATAATACATACTGATGTATGTGGTCCGATGAGTGTTTATGCTCGTGGAGGGTATCGTTATTTTCTGACCTTCACACATGATTTGAGCAGATATGGGTATATCTACTTAATGAAACACAAGTCTGAAACATTTGAAAAGTTCAAAGGATTTCAGAGTGAAGTGGAGAATCATCGTAACAAGAAAATAAAGTTTCTACGATCTGATCATGGAGAAGAATATTTGAGTTACGAGTTTGGCCTTCATTTAAAACAATGTGGAATAGTTTCACAACTCACGCCACCTGGAACACCACAGTGAAATGGTGTGTCCGAACGTCGTAACCGCACTTTATTAGATATGGTGCGATCTATGATGTCTATTACCGATTTACCACTATCATTTTGGGGTTATGCATTAGAGATAACTGCATTCACTTTAAACAGGGCACCGTCAAAATTCGTAGATGACACCGTATGAACTATGGTTTGGCAATAAACCTAAGTTGTCATTTATGAAAGTTTGGGGATGCGATGCTTATGTGAAAAGGCTTTAGCCCGATAAGCTCGAACCCAAATCAGAGAAATGTGTCTTCATATGATACCCTAAAGACACAATTGGGTACACCTTCTACCACAGTTCTGAAGGCAAGATTTTTGTTGCTAAGAACGGAACCTTTCTAGAGAAGGAGTTTCTCTCGAAAGAAGTAAGTGGGAGGAAAGTAGAACTTGATGAGGTAATTGTACCTGCTCTCCATTTGGAAAGTATCTCATCCAAGAAATATGTTCCCATGATGTATACACCAACTAGAGAGGAAGCTAATGATAAAGATCATGAAACTACAGATCAAGTTGCTACGAAACCTCATACGTCTGGCAGAGGACGATCCGCACCAGAGTGGTACGACAATCCTATTTTGGAAGTCACGTTACTTGACCATGACGAACATACGAACTATGAAGAAGCTATGATGAGCCCAGATTCTGAGAAATGGCTTGAGGCCATGAAATCTGAGATAGGATCCATGTATGAGAACAAAGTATGGACTTTGGTGGATCCGCCCGATGATCGGCGACCCATAGAGAATAAATGGATCTTCAATAAGAAGACTGGCACTGACGGTAATATTACTGTCTATAAAGCTCGATTTGTTGCAAAGGGTTTTCGACAAGTTCAAGGAGTTGACTACGATGAGATTTCTCACCCGTAGTGATGCTTAAGTCTGTCCGAATCATGTTAGCAATTGCCTCATTTTATGAGTATGAAATCTGGCAAATGGATGTCAAAATTGCATTCCTTAATGGATTTCTTAAAGAAGAGTTGTATATGATGCAACCAGAAGGTTTTGTCGATCCTAAAAATGCTAACAAAGTGTGCAAGCTCCAGCGATCCATTTATGGACTGGTGCAAGCATCTCAGAGTTGGAATATACGCATTGATGAGGTGATCAAAGCATATGGTTTTATACAGACTTTTGGAGAAGCCTGTATTTACAAGAAAATGAGTGGGAGCTCTATAGCATTTCTAATATTATATGTGGATGACATATTGTTGATTGGAAATGATGTAGAATTTCTGAATAGCATAAAGGGATACTTGAATAAGAGTTTTTCAATGAAAGACCTCGGTGAAGCTACATATATATTGGGCGTCAAGGTCTATAGAGATAGATCAAGATGCTTGATAGGACTTCCACAAAGCACATACCTTGATAAAGTTTTGAAGAAGTTCAAAATGGATCAGTCAAAGAAAGGGTTCTTGCCTGTGTTACAAGGTGTGAAGTTGAGTCAGACTCAATGCCCGACCACTGCAGAAGATAGAGAGAAAATGGAAGTCATTCCCCATGCCTCAGCCATAGGTTCTATCATGTATGCAATGTTGTGTACCAGACCTGATGTGTGCCTTGCTATAAGTTTAGCATGGAGGTACCAAAGTAATCCAGGAGTGGATCACTGGACAGCGGTCAGGAACACCCTAAAGTACCTGAAAAGGACTAGGGATATGTTTCTCATTTATGGAGGTGACAAAGAGCTTGTCGTAAATGGTTACGTCGATGCTAGCTTTTACATTGATCCGGATGACTCTAAGTGACAATCCAAATACGTATTTTTATTGAATGGTGGAGCTATCAGTTGGTGCAGTTCCAAGCAGAGCGTCGTGGCGGGATCTGATATGTCTCCAATGTATCTATAATTTTTTATTGTTCCATGCTATTATATTATCATTCTTGGATGTTTTACAATCATTTTATAGTCATTTTATATCTTTTTTGGTACTAACCTATTGACATAGTGCCCAGTGCCAGTTGTTGTTTTCTGCATGTTTTTTACATCGTAGGAAATCAATATCAAACGGAGTCCAAACACAGTGAAACTTTTTGAGGATTTGTTGAGGCCAGAAGACATCCAGTGGGCCAAGGAAGCACCTGGGGTGCCTTGAGGGGGGCAGCACCCACCAGGGCATGCATGGGGGCCCAGGCGCGCCTAGTTGGGTTGTGCCCACATCGGGTGCCCCCTGAACCGCCTCTTTGCTCTATAAATACCCCAATATTCCAGAAACCCTAGGAGAGTCAATGAAAATCAATTTCAGCCGCCGTAGAGTGCATAACCACCAGATCCTATCTAGACACCATCATGGAGGGGTTCACCACTTCCATTAGTGCCTCTCCGATGATGCGTGAGCAAGGATGGCAATGGGTCGGGTTCGGCTCGGGTTGAACAATGTTGAATCGATATCCATGTCCATGAAGGCATCCTTTGTCCACCCACGAAAAAATCCACGGGTAAAAAGCTATGTCCATGTCCAAACCCGATGGATATCTAACGGGTATGGATATCCATCAGATGCTCTCAAGACTTGTACATAATACCTCAAAAAATAACAAAAAAGCGGATCAATTCTTAGATTAGCAATTTAGACAATATCCAATAAGCTGAAGTGCATAACACATCAGTTCCCATTATACGTTTCTCACAAGAAGGCTTAGCACAACATCAAAAGGGCCTCAAATTCTCAGAAAATAACATAGCACAAGAACACATAGCCATGTAGGGGTACTAGCTGGATTAACATTTCCAAGCACAGCCACAACGTAGCCTTGTGCAGTTGTGCTCGAAGAAGACATTGACCTGACATAATAATACATAACAAATCAGATTCTTTACTATACCGTGCAAAAAAAAGTCTACAACATCACCTCAGGTAAACAATATACATATTATCTAAACAGTACAAATTTGAAAGTATTTTGGTCCCTAATTTGCAGTCTTGTAGCTATGGTAAACTAGTAATTAATTAACCATAGCTTGACCAAACATGCACCCAAGTAATGATACATGTCGATATACCAATAATAAATTCCAGGAAATACTTTGCATAAAGCCACAAAAGAGCATATGCTTGGAATTCTTATGGTCAAACTTGTACGTATAATGCATGGGCTCCTACACTAGTGAAAACCAGAGAGAGAGAGAGAGAGAGAGAGAGAGATGTATCGCTGACTTGGTGCTCCACGTATGTGCTCGGATATAGAGGACAATAAGCTGACAAATTCCTTGTATTCTTTGTACGAACAAGTATTTCCATGTAAAAAAGTAACACACAGGTAGAGGACCAGGAGTAAGGATGGCAATTTTATCCATGGACATGGATACCCGTGGATACGTGACCCAAATGGACTGGGTTTGGATGCGTTTTATTGTCCATGGATAGTGTCCAAACCCGACCCGATTAGTCATGGGTAGGGCATGGACATAGTTCTGTACCCGTGGGCATGCCCGAACTCGACCCGATATTGTGACATGTGGAGCAATATTATGTGATGCTCTCCCACACCGCACTATCATGCCTTACCCCCATCGTAACTACCTTTAATATAAACAAGAAAAGCAAAGCAAATTTCCACCCATACATAATTTACTCAGTGACCCATCCCATTCTCCTCGTTAAACGATCCATCGTCTCATCTCTCCTTCCCATTTCTCATTAAATATTCACCCTTTTCATCTCCTTGAGTTTACTCCTAACGCAGAAGTGCAGAACACAATGCGGCGGTGCGATGGTACAAGTTGTGACCTAGGAGGCACAACACGTCGATGAGGCACACACGCGGGACCAGGAGAAAAGCCTCATGGGTAGACGATAGTGGGGAGGCCAGTGCAGACCAGGGCGAGGAGCAGGACCACACGGGATAGTCGACAGCCGCGCCAACATGCTACGTTTGGGGTAATCTGTGTTTGGTGCCCCCTAAACCGCCTCTTTGCTCTATAAATACCCCAATATTCCGGAAACCCTAGGAGAGTCGACGGAAATCAATTTCAGCTGCCGCAGAGTCCAGAACCACCAGATTCAATTTGGACACCATCACGGAGGGGTTCACCACTTCCATTGGTGCCTCTTCGATGATGCGTGACAGCGTGAGTAGTTCTTTGTAGACCTACAGGTCCGTAGCTAGTAGCTAGATGGCTTTCTCTCTCTCTCTCTTGATTATCAATACAATGGTCCCTTGGGATCCATGTGATGTAAGTCCTTTTGTGGTGCGTTTGTTGGGATTCGATGAACTTTGAGTTTATGATTAGATCTATGTTTTTATCCATGAAAGTTATTTGAGTCTTCTTTGATCTCTTATATGCATGATTGCTTATAGCCTCATATTTCTTCTCTGATATTTGGGTTTTGTGTGGCCAACTTGATCTATTTATCTTGCAATGGGAAGAGGTGCTTTGTGATGGTTCGATCTTACGATGCTTGATCCCAGTGACAGAAGGGGAAGCGACACGTATGTATTGTTGCTATTAAGGTAACAAGATGGGGTCTATTTCTACATAAATAGATCTTGTCTACATCATGTCATCGTTCTTATTGCATTACTCCATTTCTCCATGAACTTAATACACCAGATGCATGTTGGATAGCGGTCGATGTGTGGAGTAATAGTAGTAGATGCAGGCAGGAGTCGGTCTACTAATCTTGGATGTCTATATAATGATCATTGTCTGGATATCGTCATGATTATTTGAAGTTCTATCAATTTCCCAACAATAATTGTTTTCCCACCGTTTGCTATTTTTCTCGACAGAAGCCACTAGTGAAACCTACGGGCCCCGGGTCTCTTTTCATCATATTTGCCTTTGCGGTCTATTTTCCTTCGCATTTATTTTCAGATCTATTAAACCAAAAATACAAAAATACCTTGCTGAAATTTATTTGTTCCGCGATCTATTTATCCTATCTACCACTTTTCCCTCACGTTATTTGCCTATCTTGAGGCGTCGTACCCAAAAGGGATTGACAACCCCTTTACCACGTCGGGTTGCGAGTATTTGTTATTCGTGTGCAGGTGCTGTTTACGTGGTGTGAGGAGGTTCTCCTACTAGTTCGATAACATTGGTCTCATCACTGAGGGAAATACCTACCGTCGCTATACTGCATCATCCCTTCCTCTTTGGGGAAATACCAACGTAGTTCTAGCAGACATCAGGATCTACGTGTGAAGCGGAGTACATAGCTACTTCGGAAGCAGCTAATGAAGGAGTCTGGATGAAGGAGTTCATATCCAATCTAGGTGTAATACCTAGTGCATCGGTTCCAATGAAAATCTTTTGGGACAATACTAAAGCAATTACCTTGGAGAAGGAATTTCACATAAGGACCAAACACATCAAGAGACGCTTCAACTCCATCCTAGATTTGGTCAAGGAGGGAGACATAGAGATTTGCAAAATACATAAGGATCTGAATGTTGCAGACCCGTTGACTAAGCCTCTTCCACGAGCAAAACATGATCAGCACCAAGACTCCATGGGTGCTAGATTCATTACAATGTAATCTATATTATTGACTTTAGTGCAAGTGAGAGACTGAAGGAAATATGCCCTAGAGGCAATAATAAAGTTGTTATTTTATATTTCCTTATTCATGATAAATGTTTATTATTCATGCTAGAATCGTATTAACTGGAAACCTGATACATGTGTGAATACATAGACAAAACACTGTGTCCCAAGTATGCCTCTACTAGACTAGCTCGTTGATCAAAGCTGGTTAAGTTTCCTAGCCATGGACATGTATTGTCATTTGATAAATGGGATCACATCATTAGGAGAATGATGTGATGGACAAGACCCATCTGTTAGCTTAGCATAATGATCGTTCAGTTTTATTGCTACTGCTTTCTTCGTGTCAAATATATATTCCTTCGACTATGAGATTATGCAACTCCCGTACACCGGAGGAATGCCTTGCGTGCTATCAAACGTCACAACGTAACTGGGTGATTATAAAGATGCTCTATAGGTATCTCCGAAGGTGTTTGTTGGGTTGGCATAGATCAAGATTAGGATTTGTCACTCCGAGTATCGGATAGGTTTCTCTGGGCCCTCTCGGTATGCACATCATATGAAGCCTTGCAAGCAATGTGATTAATGAGTTAGTTGTGGGATGATGCACTATGTAATGAGTAAAGAGACTTGCCGGTAACGATATTGAACTAGGTATAGAGATACCGACGTTGAATCTCGCGCAAGTAACATACCGATGACAAAGGGAATAACTATGTTGACCTTGCGGTGCGACCAATAAAGATCTTCGTAGAATATGTGGGAACTAATATGCGTATCCAGGTTCCGCTATTGTTTATTGACCGAAGAAGTGTCTCGATCATGTCTACATAGTTCTCAAACCCGTAGGGTCCGCACGCTTAACGTTCGATGATGATAGGTATTATATGAGTTATGTGTTTTGGTGACCAAAAGTTGTTCGGAGTCCCGGATGAGATCACGGACATGATGGGGAGTCTCAAAATGGTCGAGAGGTAAAGATTGATATACTGGAAAGTTGTATACAGACATCGGAATGGTTTCGGAAAGGTTCGGGGATTTTTCGGAGTACTGGGAGGTTACCGGAACCCCCCGGGAAAGTTAATGGGCCTCATGGGCCTTAGTGGAGAAGAGGAGCAGGCCACGGGAGGTGGCGCCCGCCCCCAAGCCAATCCGAATTGGACAAGGGGTGGGGGGCACGCCCCCTGTCGGTGTCAAAACCGGCGGATCTCGGGTAGGGGGTCCCGAACTGTGCATCTAGGCGGATGGTAACAGGAGACAAGGGACACGATGTTTTTACCCAGGTTCGGGCCCTCTCGATGGAGGTAAAACCCTACTGCTGCTTGATTAATATTGATGATATGGGTAGTACAAGAGTTGATCTACCACGAGATCAGAGAGGCTAAACCCTAGATGCTAGCCTATGGTATGATTGTTGTTCGTCCTACGGACTAAAACTCTCTGGTTTATATAGACACCGGAGAGGGCTAGGGTTACACAGATTCAGTTACAATGGGAGGAGATCTTCATATCAAATCGCCAAACTTGCCTTCCACGCCAAGGAAAGTCCTATCCGGACGCGGGACAAAGTCTTCAATCTTGTATCTTCATAGTCCGGGAGTCCGGCCAAAGGTCATAGTCCGGCCATCCGGACACCCCCTAATCCAGGACTCCCTCAGTAGCCCCTGAACCAGGCTTCAATGATGACGAGTCCGGCGTGCAAATTGTCTTCGGCATTGCAAGGCGGGTTCCTCCTCCGAATATCTCATAGAAGATGTTGAACACAAGGATAGTGTCCGGCTCTGCAAAATAAGTTCCACATACCACCATAGAGAGAATAATGCCTGAACAAATCTAATCTGCTGATGTATTCCGCAGCGTGACATCACGCCACGGCCAAGCCTTTATTTGAATCATTTTACTGTTCCACCTCAGCGCGTTTAGCGAGGCGGTTTCCTTGGCACGTCTTGTCAAAGCAGAGATCGTGTCCCCTTATTCCAGGATTCTCATCAATACGGGCGTGGGTAACCCAACCGCGCCGTTAACCGCGGCGCTTGGGAGATAAGCGAGTTTTATTAGGCTGGTGGGAGCTTATAGTTTCGGCCGCCCATATAAGGGGATAAGGATCCACCCTTTCCATTTACGCCTTCTTCCTCCTTTGCTTATCCATCCCTGCGCACTCGAGCTCCAGCGCCCAAGTCCTCACTTCCCACCTCAACCTTCTCCAATCATGTCCGGAGCGGGAGGTAGATGGATGGCCTCCTCCGTCACGGAGGGGCAAATCAAAAAGTTGAGGAAGGCCGGATACTTGTCTAACGACATCGCGCATCGGCTTCCAGATGAGGGGAAACTCATCCCCACCCCTAGGCCACATGAGAGGGTCGTGTTTCTCCTCCATTTCCTCCGTGGACTGGGCTTTCCCCTTCACCCGTTTGTCCGGGGGCTCATGTTCTACTACGGCCTGGACTTCCACGATCTGGCCCCGAACTTCATCCTCAACATCTCGGTGTTTATCGTCGTGTGTGAGGCCTTGCTCCGCATCCAGCCTCACTTTGGCCTATGGCTGAAGATCTTCAGCGTCAAGCCGCAGGTCGTGGGCGGCCGCCAAGCGGAGTGCGGAGGCGCCATGGTGGGCAAGATAGCCAACGTTACCTGGCTTGAGGGCGCCTTCGTAGAGACCATCAAAGGGTGGCAGTCGGGGTGGTTCTATATCACCGAGCCGCGTGACCCTGAATGGGCAGCGGCCCCCGAATTCTGATCTGGCATCCCCACACAGCTCACATCTTGGAAAGAGATGGGCCTATTGTGGGGTAGTCCGGAAGAGGTGACCGGACTCCAAACCTGCGTTCGAGACCTGGTGAACAAGAAGGTTAAGCTTGTCAACGTAGTCCAGGTCATGCTCTTCCGCCGGATCCTTCCGTGTCAACGACGGGCCTTCAACTTGTGGGAGTTCGACCCGGCCCAGCACCAGACTCTGTCCCGGCTCTTCGACACAAAGCACGAGCACGCTTGGAAGGTGCTATTCAAGAGCTCCGAGGTCTCCCCTCCCGTCACCGAGGATCGCGGATTCTGCGCCAAGCGCCAAGCCACCGAAGTAAGCTTGCTTTTAGTCCTCCACGGGACACTTGATTTTCATAGTTTGACTCCATGTAGGATCTAAACTCCTGCTCCTTTGACAGGACTGGAAGAGGACATCCGGACAGTTTGACTGTCCGGCCCCTTTGTCCGAAGGCCCAGCAGACGCATGCTTGACGAAGTTGCTGGTTCCGGCACCTCACGTGGTACCGGAGAAGAAGGCCAAGAAGAAGGCCACGGGGACTCGAAAGAGTTCCCGGCGCCTGGTGGTGTCGGACTCATCGCCTGACAACCCCGAAGTACCCTCCGCCTCTGTGGACGAGGAGGAGGAGGAAGAAGAAGCCTCTCCCCCTCCAGCGGCGGGAGGAAAGAAAAGGAAGGCCGCCCCAATTGGGGAGGCCGGAGGGACCAAAAAGGGGAGGACCCTTCTGCCGGACTACGCCTCCGATGCCGAAGATGGCGGGGAGGAATGGCCATCCAGGGTCAAGCCCCTGGAAAAATCGTAAGTATCCGGATACCAGAATAACTCATGGCGATCCTCTAATGTATGGTACCTTCTGACGTCGAATTCAATCATGCAGTCCGCCCAAGGCTCAGCTCGGCGATTCGTCGAGCGGCTCCCTGGATTCGTCGGACATGAATAGCGCTTCACTTCCGACGGCCTCCTCCCCTCTCCCTACGGACGACGCCGAGGTGGAGTCCCAAAAGGGACTAAACCAGGAGGAGGTGGTCCTGGAGGCGCCGCAAGGCGACCTCCCGGACTCCAGGCCCAAAGGGGGTAAAGCCCCAGAGGGATCGAAGTCCGGCCCTGGGCCGGACACCACTCCGGAACCAACAACGGTTCCAGAGTCCGGTAGACGGTGCCTTCGCAAGAAAGGCACGCCTACAACACTGGCGGCCTCCGTCCAACCGGAGACGCCGGACAATTTGCTGGAGGTGCTTAACGGCGCCTCCATCGACGGGGAGCACCGCATTGTTATGAGTGCAGTGATTCGGAAGGTTCAGTCCGCCAAGAGCAGGCTGACAGAAGCCTGTACCAGCCTGCTAATAGGCTTTGAGGTATGTATTCAAAACATATAAAAATGTTACTGCATAGACAGTAGCCCCTGATGCTCAGTTCGGCGTTCAAAAGAAAAGCCGGACTGAGGATCTAAAAAGATATACGCAGGAGTCTAACATAAATATGTCGATATGGGAATGCAGGCTGCGCTGCTGACCTCTGCCGCACTGACTGCGGAGGTCGACGAATTGAAGCAGAACCTCGAGCGGTCCGAGAACGAGCTCGGTCGTGCCAAGAAGCAGCTCGAGGACAACGAGGGTATGTAATACCGTATGTAAATGTATATAGAAATACCTGGTTGCAAATAATGACAGGACCAACGTGAATGTTGCAGGGGCCACAACTCGGGTGGCAACCCTGAAGGAAGCGCTTTCCAAGGCCGAAGACAATGCGGCCATGGAGCGCTCAGAGCGAGAAAAGCAGGAGGCGCAGGCGGCGGAGGTGCGGCAAGAGCTCGATGCTCTTGTGAAAAAACATGAGAGGTTAGAGCTTGACTCGAAGACTCGAGAATCCGAGCTTGCCTCGGCACTTGAAAGCGCCAAATCTGCCAAGGACGAAGCCCAAAAAGCCCTCAGGAGATTGAGGCAATGAAAAAGATTGCGGCGGGTAAGGCATTCTTTATGCAAAGCAAGCATGTGAAAGTAAATTACCTGTTACTTACCCGAATCCGGAGCTCTCCAGGAGCATTCGCAGATCTGCCCCGCAGTGTATCCAATGCCGCCGCATTCTACCGAGCCGAGGAAGGAAGCTCGACGGAGAAAGTGTTCTGGTCCCAGTATGCTGAGGCTGGACACCTGGTGCCCTTGAGCGACCAGCTGAAGCGGCTGGTCGAGCTTCATAAGGCAGCCGAACAGGCCATGAAGGGCCTGATAGGACGGCTGTGGCCTGGTGAGGTCATGCCTTTGAGCTACTTTGGGCTGGTGCGGCGGCTGGTGGATGCCTGTCCATGGCTTGAAGTCATCAAGAGTTTCGTGTGTATCGAGGGCGTCCGTAGGGCTTTTGGCCGTGCTAAAGTGCACTGGGGCAAGCTGGATGCTGAGAAGCTGGTGAAGGATGGGCCGCCGGAGGGGAAGGAGCATCGCAGGCCCGAGATGTATTATGAGGGCGTCCTAAAGGGTGCCCATCTTGTGGCGGAGGAATGTACCATGGATGCAATTTTTTAGTAAACTCGCTCGTATTTGTCCTGTGCACTGAAAACTTGTTCATATGCGCTAAGCAACGCTTTTTGGATTTAAAATATTACCTTCTGTGCAGCCGTTTATGAAATCTGAGAGATGCAAGTCATCGGCTTCTACCCCCATGCCACGAGTGCTGGGGTGTTCAGGATAAACCTGAGCGCTCTTGTTCCCATTCTTGGATCCATCTAGGGAGGCGCTTAGCAAAACGAACAAGGCCATCGGACTTATAATGCTTTATCACTCTCACTTAGCCATAGAATTCTATAATTTTAAATTTCGGCGAAGCCCCTAGTATTCGGAAGACCGAGTTCGGGGCTCTATCCACGCCTAGGCCATATAAATCCGGCTCCTCGCTCTAAGTGGCATAAGTCTTTAGGGACTCGAAAAACCTCACGAACAGCGACCAGTCTCTCGCACTATCATGACGGTCAGTTTTAGCTTTCTCTACTGAGGTGTTAACCCAGCTCAACTGGGGCACAATCGCAGTAGTTCTCCCAGCGCTACCTTAGCCTACATTGCGGAACGTAAGGTACCAAAACATGGGAGCCGGGCAAACCCAACTATTGACCCAAGACATGATTTGGAGCCGATGCATATAGTGCTATAAGTTCGGGGTGCCGCACTCCTGAGAGTGTTCTGTCTTCTCACACCGTGTTATGGGGTGCTTAAGCCCCTGGTGTATTGGCCGTACCAAAGTGTACGGTTGCATAATTTCATGACTGAACATATTTGTATAAAAATAGATGAATACAATAATAGATAAGAGCTATGTATTGTTTATTAAAAAGGGCTGCTATGAAAGCAGAACGATACAAATAGTGCTATAAGCAAGAGATGGGATTATTTGACATGTCCCCCTCTAGGGGCAAGCTGCGAGACTTTAAGTGAAACGGGTATTTAGCTCGTTATAGAGACCACCTGGACATTTTACGTGGCTTGTTGTCTCCCTGGCTGTTGCATCGTGTGTTCGGCGAGTGTGTTACCGGACAGGCCTTCCGGATAGTTGGGTCCTGAAAGTATATAAAAAAAGGAAATGGCAGAATAGGGAGCCCCTAGTGCGGTTGAGCCGCATTCTGGGCGTGCCGTGGTTGTGCCCCTCCCCTTATGCCCATGGTATTTCCAAAGCGTAATTATGTATGTGTGATACCGCTATCGCCATCTGGCGAGGGCTGGGGTTGGGGCCACACTGCTATGCTTGCTCGGAACGTGCCAGCCGGTTTTGTTGTAGGTTACTTCGGGCGCACTTGACGTTGTCCGGACGTTTAACACCCGGATTGGAGAATTGCCTTGAGAGGCTACTTTGTACTTCCGCCGCCAGGGCCGCCGTGTGCTCCTCCGTTCGGAGAGATCGTTCGGTGTTTCCATTGATCGTAATGACTCCGCGAGGGCCTGGCATCTTGAGCGTGAGATATGCGTAGTGCGGCACCGCATTGAATTTTGCGAATGCGGTTCGTCCGAGCAGGGCGTGATAGCCACTGCGGACTGGGACTGTGTCTAAGATTAACTCTTCACTTCAGAAATTATCCGGGGATCCGAAGACCACTTCGAGTGTAACCGAGCCTGTACAGCTGGCTTCTACACCTGGTATGACGCCTTTAAAGGTTGTCTTTGTGGATTTAATCCTTGAGGGATCTATACCCATTTTTCGCACTGTATCCTGATAAAGCAGGTTCAGGCTGCTGCCGCCGTCCATGAGGACTCTAGTGAGGTGAAATCTGTCAATGATTGGGTCTAGGACCAATGTGGTGAATCCGCCGTGACGAATGCTAGTGGGGTGGTCCCTTCGATCAAAAGTGATCGGGCAGGAGGACCATGGGTTGAACTTTGGGGCGACTGGCTCCAACGCATAGACGTCCTTGAGAGCACGCTTCCACTCCTTTTGGGGATATGGGTTGCGTATATCATGTTCACCGTCCGCATTTGCGGGGGGAAGCCCTTCTGTCCTCTGTTGTTCGGCGGCCGGGGCTCCTCCTCGTCATCGCTATGTAGCCCCTTGTCTCTGGTTTCGGCACTTAACTTGCCTGCCTGCTTGAACACCCAACAATCCCTGTTGGTGTGGTTGGCTGGTTGTTCGGGGGTGTCGTGTATCTGGCACGAGCGATCGAGTATCCGGTCTAAACTGGATGGGCCCGGAGGGTTTCTTTTGAATGGCTTCTTCCGCTGACCGGGTTTAGAGCCTCTGAATCCGGCATTAACTGTCATATCCTCAGTATTGTCGCCGTTAATGTGGCGCTTGTGCTTGTTGTGACGTGACCTGCCATTGTTGTCCTTGGTATCCGAATTGCCAGGGCTCTTGGTTATGTTATTGCTACGAGCTAGCCAGCTGTCTTCTCCCGCGCAAAAGCAGGTCATGAGTGTCGTGAGGGCTGTCATAGATTTCGGCTTTTCCTGTCCTAGGTGCCGGGCAAGCCATTCGTCTCGGATGTTGTGCCTGAAGGCTGCAAGGGCCTCTGGCTCCGGACAGTCGACTATTTGATTTTTCTTGGTTAGGAACCGTGTCCAGAATTGTCTGGCCGATTCCTCTGGATGCTGGCTTATGTGGCTTAGGTCATCAGCGTCTGGTGGTCGCACATAAGTGCCCTGGAAGTTGTCAAGGAATGCGGATTCCAGGTCCTCCCAGCAACTTATTGACTCTGCTGGCAGGCTGTTAAGCCAATGCCAAGCTGGTCCTTTAAGCTTGAGCGGGAGGTATTTGATGGCGTGTAGATCATCACCACGGGCCATGTGGATATGAAGGAGATAATCCTCGATCCATACCGCCGGATTTGTTGTGCCATCGTATGATTCGATGTTTACGGGTTTAAAACCCTCGAGGATTTGATGATCCATTACTTCGTCTGTGAAGCATAGTGGGTGTGTGGCGCCCCTGTACTGGGCTATATCGCGACGTAGCTCGGATGAGCTTTGTCTGTTGTGTTCGGCCTGGCCATATTTATCATATCCGGTGTGACGGTTATTGTCACGTGACGTGGGGCGCCCGCGCGATCCGTAGATCGATCTTGTTTGCCTTGCCTTATCCTCCAATATGTCTTGTAGGTCTGTTGCGTTTCCCCGTGCTCTGGTATTTTTGGAGCGGCGCCGGGGTGCGGCTTGAGTTGAGGGCCGAAAGGCCACTCTGTCGCGGCCACGGGGTGGCCGATCGGGCGCATCGTACGCTGGTAATGTAGGTTTAGTTGCTTCCTCCTCTAGTTGGGGTAGCAGCCTACACTTTGGGTAGCTCTTGGAGGGGCGTTAGAGTTTATATTCTTCGGCCGCCAGGACTTCAGTCCATCTATCGGCTAGCAAGTCTTGGTCAGCTCCAAGTTGCTGCTGTTTTTCTTGAGGCTGCTTGCCGTGGCCATAAGCCTGCGTTTGAAATGCTCTTGTTCAACGGGATCCTCTGGCACGACGAATTCGTCATCGTCGAGGCTTGCCTCATCTTTGGAGGGAGGCATATATTGTCGTCCTCGACTTCCCTGTCTGTCGCTCTCTCATGAGGGCTGGCTCCTCCATCCCCCTGCGCTGAATCCAGCTGGAGGGGGTTGTCTTCGGCACTGTTCGGGGTGTTGTTGTCTCCAGTGTCGGACACGCCATTTTTGCTTTGGCGGGATTTAGAGCAGCGCCGCTGACGTTGGCGCTTGGGTTGCTTCTTGGAGGGGTCGTCCTCCGTTTTTTCATCGCCATCCCCTGCTTTGGGGGTGTCCACCATGTATATGTCATATGATGAGGTGGCTTTCCAGTGCCCTATAGGCAAGGTTGTCAGAATCGCGATTCTGTTATACGATTCTACGACTTTACGATCCAAACTAACCCCTATGATTCTACGATTTTAGTTCATAGAATCTACGTTTATACGATCCTGATAGTGAAGATTCTACGATTTGCGATCTTACCATCGGAGCTCCGATCCGATTCAAAATCACGATTCTGACAACCTTGCCTATAGGTGCTGGTTCTTGGTCGTCTCCTTCATCGGCGTCCATACCATCGATGTCTTTGGAGTCGAAGTCGAGCATGTCGGTTAGGTCGTCGACAGTGGCTACGAAGTGGGTGGTGGGTGGGTTTCGAATTTCTTCGTCGTCCGCATCCCAATCTTGCTGACCATAGTCCGGCTAGGGCTCTCCTGACAAAGAGAGAGACTTTAGTGAATTCAGGATATCGCCAAAGGGCGAGTGCTAAAAGACGTCCGCGGCGGTGAACTCCATGATCGGAGCCCAATCGGGTTCGATCGGAAGGGGTGTGGAAGATTCAGAGTCCGGAAAGGAGTCCGGCACCTTGGAGTCACAGGCCTCGCAAAGGACTAGGCTGGTATTCGGCTCTATCGCCGTAGAGATTGCGGCTCCTTGGGCGGCATCCAACCGTCCATCCCCGACTGGCGCAGTCGGCTCCGAGCTAATGGTCAGAGCGGACACCTGAGCGGCGCTCTGGGCGCTGTCTGGCGGCAGAGCTAGATCATGCCCATCGTGACAGTGCGACGCACTCGGCCGTGGCTCGAGTCCGTCGAAGATCAAGTCCCCGCGGATGTCGGCCGTGTAGTTTAAGCTTCCAAATCTGACTTGATGGCCAGGGGCGTAGCTTTCGATCTGCTCCAGATGGCCAAGCGAATTGGCCCGCAGTGCGAAGCCACCGAATACGGAGATCTGTCCGGGGAGAAAAGTCTCACCCTGGACCATGTCGTGGTTGATGATCAAAGAAGCCATCGGGCCTAAAGGTGACGACACAGAGGAACTCTCAATGAAAGCACCAATGTCGGTGTCAAAACCGGCGGATCTTGGGTAGGGGGTCCTGAACTATGCGTCTAGGCGGATGGTAACAGGAGACAAGGGACACGATGTTTTTACCCAGGTTCGGGCCCTCTCGATGGAGGTAAAACCCTACTCCTGCTTGATTAATATTGATGATATGGGTAGTACAAGAGTTGATCTACCACGAGATCAGAGAGGCTAAACCCTAGAAGCTAGCCTATGGTATGATTGTTGTTCGTCCTACGGACTAAAACTCTCCGGTTTATATAGACACTGGAGAGGGCTAGGGTTACACAGAGTCGGTTACAATGGGAGGAGATCTTCATATCGAATCGCCAAACTTGCCTTCCACGCCAAGGAAAGTCCTATCCGGACACAGGACGAAGTCTTCAATCTTTTATCTTCATAGTCCGGGAGTCCGGCCATCCGGACACCCCCTAATCCAGGACTCCCTCACCCCCCTTTCCTTCTCCCTCTCCACCTCTTTCCCTTTCCCCCTCTCCGTTTAAGAAGGAAAAAAGGCGGGGAGGGGGGAATCCTACTAGGAGTGGAGTCCTAGTAGGACTCCCCCCTCCATGGCGCGCCCCTGGTGGCCGGCCTCCTCCCCCTCCTCCTTTATATACGGGGGCACAGGGGCACCCCAAGACTCACCGATTGTTTAGCCGTGTGCGGTGCCCCCTCCACCATTTACTCCTTCGGTCATATTGTCATAGTGCTTAGGTGAAGCCCTGCGCGGATGACATCACCAACACCATCATCATGTCATCATGCTGACGGAACTCATCGAATCCATCGACACTCTGCTAGATCAAGAGTTTTAGGGACGTCATCGAGCTGAACGTGTGCAGAACTCGGAGGTGCCGTACGTTCAGTACTTGATCAGTTGATTTGAGAAGATGTTCCACTACATCAACCGCATTAAGTTAACGCTTCCGCTTTCGGTCTACGAGGGTATGTGGACACACTCTCCCCTCTCGTTGCTATGCATCTCCTAGATAGATCTTGCGTGAGCATAGGATTTTTTTTAAATTGCATGCTACGTTTCCCAACAATAAAAACTTATCTTTTTCTCAATTCTAGTTGTAGGCAAGTTTTAGCAATTTCACCAAGTCAGTCAACACCCTACACATGCAAGTCTAAGAGTTGAGTAGTGGAAAGTAAAGACTTTGCATATGAAAGTAAAGGAGAGACAGGAGAAATCAAACACAATGAAGACACGGTGATTGTGGCGTGGTTCCGATAGGTGGTGTTATCATACAACCATGTTGATGGAGATTTCAACCCACGAAGGGTAACGGCTCCATGAGTCCAAAGAGGGATCTACCCACAAAGGGTCTACGAAGAAGCAACTTCTCTATTCCACCATGGCTTACATCCACCAAGAACTAGCCTCACTCGGGGTAGATCTTCATGAAGTAGGTGATCTCCTTACCCTTACAAACTCCTTGGTTCAACTCCACAAGATCTTGGAGGCTCCCAAATGACACCTAACCAATCTAGGAGACACCACTCTCCAAAACGTAATAGATGTTGTTGTTGATGATGAACTCCTTACTCTTGTGCTTTAAAAGATAGTGGTTGCTGTTGGCGCTGCCTTTCACAGTGCCTCTCTTCTTCCTCTTGGCTATCTCTCGCAGCTCAACCTTCTCTCTTTGTTTCTTGGTTTCTCTCAATAACACACACACACACACATGGACACACATGCATGCACCCATATACCAAGGAAGAAGAACAAGAGGCCTTTGCCTAGATCACCCCCTTGGTGACCACCGTGGCTACATTGTGTTTGTGGCCTCACGACCATTTTTCCATTCACTCAAAGGGGACTATTTATACAAGGAATTAGACACTCCATGGTGCATGCAGCCACAACCACCATGCACCACTCACGCCATGCCACTACTTTGACACATTACTCCACTAACCACTCCATGCAGTAAACACATCCTAGACTTCCTCCATTATCCATACTACTTGGCAACTACCTGACCAAGCAAACTACATGCGTGCAAACTAACAAACTAGTACACCGATTCACTCCGCTCTAGTCCAACTAGTCCATTCAATAGTTCTGACTCCAGTGCGCCTTGGTACTTCACGCGACCATGCTGCATCTCAAGGCACTGCGGCTTCACACCACAATCGACATCTCACCATGCTCGCCGCATCACATGGCAGCCCGGAATCTCGTCTTCTCTGTGCACTCAACTGATGTCTTGATGACTAGCTACTTCCTAGATTGCTAAGTTACATGCATGACGAAAAACCAAGCTAAAATGCTGATACAATAATATCAAGATTAGTGCTAACATTCACCCCCTAATCTTGCTATCATACTCTTCTTCGCGGATCACCCGCAGCCACTTGCGGCATGAAGTGACTTCTCCTTGCCGAGGACGACGCCATCGCAACGCTGATCACCGTGCACCGTCTTGTCGTGGAAATCGCCACCATCACAACGCCAGACACCACGGCGTCGTGTCGCATGCAGCGGCCACCACTTGACGTGGACGACGCCATTGATGACCCACAAGTATATGGGGTCAATTGTAGCCTTTTCGATAAGTAAGAGTGCCGAACCCAACGAGGAGCAGAAGGAAATGACAGTGGTTTTCAGCAAGGTAATGTCTGCAGGTGCTAAAATTGTAAGTAGCGGAGTAGTTTGATAGCAATATAACTTGTAACAAGCAAGTAACGATAGTAGTAACAAAAGTGCAGAAAAGTAGCCCAATCCTTTTGAGGCAAAGGACAGGCCAAAACAGTTTCTTATGATAAGCAAAGTGTTCTTGAGGGTACATGGGAATTTCATCTAGTCACTTTCATCATGTTGGCCTAATTCGTGTTCGGTACTTTGATAATTTGATATGTGGGTGGACCAGTGCTTAGGTGCTGTTCTTACTTGAACAAATCTACTACTTATGATTAACCCTCTCGCAAGCATCCGCAACTATGCAAAAAGTATTAAGAATAAATTCTACCCATAGCATTAAACTTTTGGATCCAATCGGTCCCTTACTGAATAGCGCATAAACTGGGTTTAAGCTTCTGTCACTCTCGCAACCCACCATCTAATAACTACCCCACAATGCATTCTCTTAGGTCCAAATATGGTGAACTGTCATGTAGTCGATGTTCACATGACACCACTAAGAGAATGACAACATACATATCTTCAAAATATCGAACACATATCAAGTTCACATGATTACTTGCAGCATGATTTCTCCCGTGACCTCAAGAACGAAAGTAATCACTCACCAATGATAAACATGCTCAAGATCAGAGGGGTATTAAATAGCATAATGGATCTGAACATGTAATCTTCCACCAAATAAACCATACAGTAATCAACTACAAGATGTAATCAACACTACTAGTCACCCACAAGCACCAATCTATAGTTTTGATACAAAATTGAACACAAGAGATGAACTAGGGTTTGAGAGGAGTTGGTGTTGTTGAAGATATTGATGAATATAGCCCTCCCCAAGATGGGAGAGTTGTTGGTGATGATGATGATGATGATTTCCCCCTCCGGGAGGGAAGTTCCCCCGACAGAATCGCTCCATCGGTGGGCAAAAGTGCTCCTGCCCAAGTTCCGCCTCATGGCAGTGGCGCTTCATCCCGAAAGTCCTCTCCATATTTTTTTTCTAGGTAAAAATGACTTATATATCAGAAGATGGGCACCGGAGGTGGAGCGAGGAGGGCAACACCCACCAGGGCGCGCCTGGGCCTTCTGGCGTGCCCAGGTGGTTTGTGCCCACCTGGTGGACCCCCTCTGGTACTTATTTCCTCCAATAATTCTTAAATATTCCATAAAAAATCCTCGGGAAGTTTAGATCATTTGGAGTTATGCAGAATAGGTAGCTTGACGTAGCTTTTTCAGGTCGAGATTTCCAGTTGCCAGAATTCTCCCCCTTTGTGCATACCTTGCATATTATGAGAGAAAAGGCATTAGAATTACTCCAAATAGCATTATTACACAATAAAACAACATAAATAAAGTAGGAAAACATGATGCAAAATGGACGTATCAACTCCCCCAAGCTTAGACCTTGCTTGTCCTCAAGTGAAAACCGAAATCGAAAAACATGTCCACATGCTTAGAGAGAGAGGTGTCGATAAAAAAATACGGACATAGCAGCATCATGTGACTTATTATAACAGAAAAAACTTTAACATAATACTTTTATCATAGACTTATCATGAAAAAGTGACAATTCATCACAACATCGAAGTATAAAGCATAAAATCTATTGGGAACCAACAAACTATGTTCTCAGTCAACTTTGCAACTACAATTCATCATCTTTTCAGGAAGGGTCACGTATCGGAGCCTTTAGGCAAGTCCACATACTCAACCATCATTTAGTCTTCTATGATTGCTAACACTCACCGCGTACACATGAGCAAAACATTTCAACCGGACACATACAAAGATAGGGGCTTATAGTTTTTCCTCCCAACACACTCACCTCAGGGGTGATGTCAACAATAATAACTCATGCTACCCATATTCAACTGGATATATATGTACCTAGATCTTTCCTCGCTCGATGATGCTTGCCAAAGGAGAAAAATAAAAGGAATAGAGAGAAAAACTTTGACTCTTGCATGAAAGTAAATACATGAAAGTAAAAGATAGGCCCTTTGTAGAGGAAAGCAGAGGTTGCCATGCGCTTTTTCTTTGTATGCTCAACCCCTTAGTGCAAGAGAATGCCACGTTATATTGCCCCTTGTGATGACAACCTTTATTATGCAGTCTGTCACTTTTATTCTTCACCATCACAAGTTCGTACAACGCTCAATTTCCCCTTACACTAAATGATCTTACACTTTTAGAAGCAATTTTATTGCCCTTTTTGCACTGATGACAACTTACTTGAAGGATCTTACTCATCCATAGGTAGGTATGGTGGACTCTCAAACAAGATTTGGGTTGAAGGGTTTTGGATGCACAAGTAGTATTTCTACTTAGTGCGGAGTTTTTGGCTAGCAAAGATAGGGGCAAGCACCACATGTTGAAGGATCTATGACAATATAACTTCTATGTGAATATGAACAAACATAAATCATTGAGTTGTCTTCCTTGTCCAACGTCAACAATTTTGGCATATAATATTTTGATGGGCGCTCACAAGCATAAAAGATTTCCAGGATAGTATATTTATATGTGAATCTTCTCTTCCCTTATTAATTCTTTCATGAGTTGCATCATTGACCAATGATATGTTTGATCTACAATAAAATTTTCTACTTATACTTTTTCTTATTTAATGTCATCACTTACCATAAGATTAGCACATGATCTTTTTTTATTTTCTTTCTTTTTGTTGAAACAAGAGAGTAAAGAAGGCAAAACTCAAACTAAACTTTATTATATATCTCACACACGATTACAAGGATTGATCACTAAGCAAACTCACAAAAAGAAAGGATTGAACTAAACTTTTATTCATCTAATAGTAAAAGATAAACATGGATCGAACTAAGAAAGTAAAGGCTAAAGATAGTGGAGATGATACGATACCGGGGCACCTCCACCAAGCTTGGCAAAAGCCAAGGGGAGTGCCCATACCCAATACTCAGTTTTCTTTTGGCGGTGAAGAAGGAGGTGGTGGTGATGAAGTAGAAGGATTCTTGTCCTCGAGTTTCAATGATAGAGGCTCACCATCATAATAGGAGGAGTGAGTCTCCCAGATCCTGCAACTGGCAGCCAAACTCATACCTTTAAACCTTGCCTCATATTCAAAGACTTGGCATTGAAGGTCATGGATCTGGCTATGGAGGAAGTTGATTTGCTCGTTGAGGGAGAAGATGATGTCCTTTATGGGCTAGCCATCCATCTTGAGATCATGGGTGTAGTCTGTGATCATGAGGTGATTGGCATTAAGTCCATGTTCCACCATCCCCTTGCACCTCAATATGTCCTGCTCCATAGCTTCAAGCCTGGCCTCCACGGATCCAGACCCCTGGGTCCTTGAACATAGAGGGTGTGCAGCATCCCATTGCGCATCTGGATAGCTTGAGGGTGCTGCATCACCTCCCACAGGTATGGGTTGATGACGTTGCCGAAGAATTTGTCCTTGGAGGAGCTTGAAGCGACCTTGATGGATTGGATCTGACAGAAAATAGCAAGAAAAGAAACAGGAGATTTCTCCGTGATACGGAGGTCAACGGGTTCTGGAGGTATATATAGAATTTTTTATCTTGGGGAGAAGGCATAACGAAAGAAAAACAGAGGCCTGAAACTACCCGAGGTGGGCACAACCCACCTGGGCGCGCCAGGCATGCCTGGCACGCCCTGGTGTATCGTGCCCACTAGGGTCACTTTCCTGAAAGTTTCTTATTTTCCTAATTTTCTAAATATTCCAAAACTAACAAAAAATATTTTTGCGAATTTTTCGGAGTCCGTTCACTTACCGTATCATACACCTCCTTTTTTCATTATTCTGGGGTGTTCCGGAAGGTTTCCTTTATGTGTTCTTCCGGTGTCAAAGTTTGGATAATATTGCTTTCAACATTAATGGGCGTACCTGAGATTATGTTTTATTTGTTGCCCATTGACAACCATCGGGTTAGTACCTTCGGCATTATTTATTTTGATAGCTCCAGATCGATAGACCTCCTCGATGACATAGGGTCCTTCCTATTTGGAGAGGAGTTTTCCTGCAAAGAATCTGAAACGAGAGTTGTACAAAAGAACATATTTTCCAACTTTAAACTCACGCTTTTGGATTCTTTTGTCATGCCATCTTTTAACTTTTTCTTTGAATAATTTTGCATTTTCATAAGCCTGGGTTCTCCATTCATCTAATGAGCTAATATCAAATAACCTCTTTTCACTAGCAAATTTGAAATCATAATTGATTTCTTTAATTTCCCAATATGCTTTATGTTCTAACTCAAGAGGCAAATGACAAGCTTTTCCATAAACCATTTTATATGGAGACATACCCATAGGATTTTTATAAGCTGTTCTATAAGCCTAAAGTGCATCATCTAATTCCTTAGACCAATTCTTCCGGGACCTATTGACATTCTTTTGTAAGATTAGTTTTATTTCTCTATTGCTAAGTTCAACTTGACCACTAGACTGAGGATGATAAGCTGATGCAATTCTATGGTTAACATCATACTTAGCAAGCATTTTACGGAAAGCACCATGAATAAAATGTGAACCACCATCAGCCATTAAATATCTAGGGACCCCAAACCTTGGGAAAATAACTTCCTTAAGCATTTTAATAGAGGTGTTGTGATCAGCACTACTTGTTGGAATAGCTTCTACCCACTTAGTAACATAATCAACAGCTACCAAAATATGTGTATACCCATTAGAGGAAGGAAAAGGTCCCATGAAATCAAATCCCCAAACATCAAATGGTTCAACAACAAGTGAAGAATTCATAGGCATTTCTTGACGCTTACCGATATTACCTATTCTTTGGCGTTCATCACAAGACGAGACAAACTTACGGGCATCTTTGAAGAGAGTAGGCCAATAAAAACCAGATTGCAATACCTTATGAGCTATTCTGTCTCCCGTGTGATGTCCTCTGTAAGCTTCAGAGTGACATTTCCGTAGGATTTGTTCCTGTTCATGCTCAGGTACACAACGTCTAATAATACCATCTACTCCTTATTTATAAAGATGTGGGTCATCCCAAAAGTAATGTCTTAAATCATAGAAGAATTTTTTCTTTTGTTGGTATGTGAAGCTAGGTGGTATGCATTTAGCAACAATATAATTAGCATAGTCAGCATAAGAAGGTGTACTATTAGAAACATTTATTGTAGCTAATTGTTCATCAGGAAAGCTATCATTAATAGGTTGTGGGTCATCAAGAATATTTTCAAGCCTAGACAAGTTATCAGCTACGGGGTTCTCTGCTCCGTTCCTATCAGTGATATGCAAATCAAATTCTTGTAGCAGAAGAACCCACCTAATGAGTCTAGGTTTAGCATCTTTCTTTCCCATAAGATATTTTAAAGCAGCATGATCAGTGTGAACAATTACTTTAGAATCAACAACGTAAGATCTGAATTTATCATAAGCAAACACCACTGCTAAGAATTCTTTTTCAGTAGTCGCATAGTTTCGTTGAGCACTGTTTAGAGTTTTACTAGCATAATGAATAACATTCAGTTTCTTATCAACTCTTTGTCCTAGAACAGCACCAACAACATAATCACTAGCATCACACATAATCTCAAAAGGCAAGTTCCAGTCAGGTGGTTGAACAACAGGTGTAGTAATTAAGGCTTTCTTTATTGTTTCAAAGGCTTCCAAACAATCATCATCAAACACAAGGGAATATCCTTTTGCAAAAGATTCGTAAGAGGCCTAGAAATTTTAGAAAAGTCTTTCATAAACCTCCTATAGAAACCAGCATGACCAAGGAAACTACGAATACCTTTGATATCTTTAGGACATGGCATTTTCTCAATTGCATCAACCTTGGCTTTGTCCACCTCATTGCCTCTTTCAGAAATTTTATGGCACAAAACAATACCTTCATTAACCATAAAGTGGCACTTCTCCCAATTCAAGACAATATTTGTTTGTTCACATCTCTGCAAGACTCGATCAAGATTGCTTAAACTATCATCAAAAGACTTCCCATAAACAAAAAAGTCATCCATGAAAATCTCAACAATCTTTTCACAAAAATCATAGAATATACTAGTCATACATCTTTGAAAGGTAGCAGGTGCATTACATAAACCAAAAGGCATACGTCTATAAGCAAAGGTTCCAAAAGGACAAGTAAAAGTGGTATTTTCTTGATCAGATTGCAATACAGGTATTTGTGAAAAGCCAGAATATCCATCAAGGAAGCAAAAATGTGTGTGCTTAGATAATCTTTCTAACATTTGATCGATAAAAGTCAGAGGGTAATGATCTTTTCTAGTTGCTTTGTTTAATTTTCTATAATCAATTACCATCCTATAGCTTATGACAATATTTTGTGGAGTGAGCTCATTCTTATCATTAGCAACAACAGTAATACCTCCCTTCTTAGGGACACAATGAACAGGACTTACCCATCTACTATCAGCTATAGGATAGATTATACCTGCTTCCAGAAGTTTCAATATTTTCATTACCACTTCTTTCATCTTCGGATTTAACCGGCGTTGGTGATCAACAACGGGTTTAGAATCAGGTTCCATATTAATCTTGTGCTGACATAGTGTGGGACTAATGCCCTTAAGATCATCACGACTATATCCAATAGCAGCTCTGTGCTTCCTTAGAACTTTAAACAATCTTTCTTCTTCATGTTCTGAAAGGTTAGCACTAATAATAACAGGATATATCTTCTTTTCATCAAGATAAGCATATTTCAAAGTGTCTAACGATTGTTTTAATTCAAACACATGATCACCTTTAGGTGGAGGAGGACCTCCTAGAGTTTCAATAGGCAAATTGTGTTTAAGCAGAGGTTGTTGTTCAGAAAAGATTCTATCTATTTCATTTCTTTCACGCATATGCAAATCATTTTCATGGTCTAGCAAATATTGTTCCAAGGGATCAGTAGGACGCACAGCAATAGAAGCAAGACCAATAATTTCATCCTTACTAGGCAAATCTTTCTCATGAGGTTGTCTACTAAACTTGGAAAAATTAAATTCACGAGATTCTTCACCAAAGCTAACACGGATAGTTCGTTTCTAACAATCTATTTTGACATTGACGGTGTTCAAGAAAGGTCTACGAAAAATAATGGGACAAAAATCATCTTGTGGGGAGCTAAGAACAAGAAAATCAGCAGGGTATTTCATTTTCCCACACAAGACTTCAACATCTCTAAGAATCCCAATTAGTGATATAGTATCTCTATTAGCAAGTTTAATAGTGACATCTATGCCTTCTATTTCAGCGGGCGCTATTTCATCTTTAATTTCTTGATATAAGGAAAAAGGAATGGCACTCACACTAGCACCTAGGTCACATAACCCATGATAACAGTGATCTCCTCTCTTAAGTGAGACAACAGGCATGCCAACAACTGGTCTATGTTTATCTTTTCCTTCAGGTTTTGCAATTCTAGAAGCTTCACCACAGAAGTAAATAACATGCCCATCAATATTATAAACTAAGAGATATTTAACCATAGCAAAACTAGGTTCAACTCTGATTTGTTCACATGGTTTGGGTGTTCTAACATAACTTTTGTTAACCACAGTTGAAGCTTTAGCATGTTCCTTCATCCTAACAGGGAAAGGTGGTTTTTCAATATAAGAAGTAGGAACAATTGGATAAACATTGTAAATGATAGTTTCTTCTTTAGCTTTTACCGGTTCTTTAATTTCTTCTTTAATAGGTGGGTGATATTTAAACCACTTCTCCTTAGGGAGATCAACATGAGTAGAAAAAGATTCACAAAAGTAAGCTACTATCTCAGAGTCAAGTCCATATTTAGTGTTAAACTTTTGAAAAGCATCGGTATTCATAAAGGATTTAACACAATCAAACTTAGGTTCAATACCCGACTCTTTACCTTCTCGAGTTCCCAATCTTTAGAGTTGCATTTAATTTTTTCTAAAAGATCCCACCGGAATTCAACAATCTTCTTCATAAAAGAACTAGTACAAGAAGTATTGAGCATGGTTTGATCATTACAAGAAAGCCGAGCCTAAAAATTCTGAATAATAATTTCTCTTGAGAGCTCATGATTGGGGCATGAATATAACATTGACTTAAGCCTCCCCAAGCTAGAGTGATACTTTGTCCTTCATGAGGCCAAATGTTATATATATATAATTCCGATCACGATGAACTAGATACATAGGATAATTTTTTTGATGAAATTCCAATTTCAGACGGTTCCAGTTCCAAGATCCAATATCATCGCATAGCCTATACCATGTCAATGCTTTTACCTTCAAAGATAAAGGGAAAACCTTCTTCTTAGCTTCATCTCCGGGCAAACCTGCAAGCTTAAACAATCCATAAATTTCATCCACATATATCAAGTGCATATCAGGATGTTCGATTTCATCTCCTCCATAAGGATTAGCTGGCAGTTACTCTAACATACCCGAAGGAATTTCATATTCAATATTTTTAGTAGGTGCAGTAGGTTGAGGGGCAACTAATTGTGGTTCTGGTCGAGGTGAAGATATCCCGAACAAACCCCTTAAATGATTGTTTTCCATAGTAGCAAGTGACAATAAATTTTAGCACGTAGTAATAATGTTTCCTTACCAATTTCCACTTACCAAGAGCGCTTCACTCCACGGCAACGGCGCCAGAAAATAGCCTTGATGACCCACAAGTATATGGGGTCAATTGTAGCATTTTCGATAAGTAAGACTATCGAACCCAACGAGGAGCAGAAGGAAATGACAAGTGCTAAAATTGTAAGTAGTGGAGTAGTTTGATAGCAAGATAATTTGTAACAAGCAAGTAATGATAGTAGTAACAAAAATGCAGCAAGGTAGCCCAATCCTTTTGAGGCAAATGACAAGCCAAAATGGTTTCTTATGATAAGCAAAGTGTTCTTGAGGGTACACATGAATTTCATCTAGTCACTTTCATCATGTTGGCTTAATCTGTGTTCGGTACTTTGATAATTTGATATGTGGGTGGACCGGTGCTTAGGTGTTGTTCTTACTTGAACAAACCTCCTACTTATGATTAACCCTCTAGCAAGCATCCGCAACTATGAGAAAAGTATTAAGAATAAATTCTAACCATAGCATTAAACTTTTGGATCCAATCGGTCCCTTACGAATAGCGCATAAACTGAGGTTTAAGCTTCTATCACTCTCACAACCCACCATCTAATAACTACTCTACAATGCATTCCCTTAGGCCCAAATATGGTGAAGTGTCATGTAGTCGACGTTCACATGACACCACTAAGAGAATGACAACATACATATCATCAAAATGTCAAACACATATCAAGTTCACATGATTACTTGCAACATGATTTCTCCCGTGACCTCAAGAACGAAAGTAACTACTCACCAATGATAAACATGCTCAAGATCAGAGGGGTATTAAATAGCATAATGGATCCGAACATATAATCTTCCACCAAATAAACCATAAGTAAACAACTACAAGATGTAATCAACACTACTAGTCACCCACAAGCACTAATCTATAGTTTTGAAAGAAATTGAACACAAGAGATGAATTAGGGTTTGAGAGGAGTTGGTGCTGTTGAAGATATTGATGAAGATAGCCCTCCCCAAGATGTGAGAGTTGTTGGTGATGATGATGATGATGATGATTTCCCCCTCCGGGAGGGAAGTTCCCCCGGCGGAATTGCTTCGTCGGAGGGGCAAAAGTGCTCCTGCCCAAGTTCCGCCTCGAGGCAGTGGCGCTTTGTCCCGAAAGTCCTCTCCTTATTTTTTCTAGGTCAAAATGACTTATATACCAGAAGATGGGCACCGGAGGTGGGCCAAGGAGGGCATCACCCACCAGGGCGCGCCCAGGTGGGTTGTGCCCACCTGGTTGCCCCCCTCTCGTACTTATTTGCTTCAATAATTCTTAAATATTTCATAAAAAATCCCCGAGAAGTTTCAACTCATTTGGAGTTGTGCAGAATAGGTAGCTTGACGTAGCTTTTTCAGGTCCAGATTTCCAGCTGCCAGAATTCTCCCCCTTTGTGCATACCTTGCATATTATGAGAGAAAAGACATTAGAATTACTCCAAAAAGCATTATTATACAATAAAACAACATAAATAACAGTAGGAAAATATGATGCAAAATGAATGTATCAGTCATCGCGTCGCTGATCACCACACCATCATCACCTCGCGGCATCACACAGCAACGTCCCACCGGCGGCATTGAGCCGCCACTGGCCATCACCTCGCGCCGGCGTCCTCCACCTCACATGCTGTCCACCGCGACGCCACCAACATGGGTCGACAAGGCTCTGAATACCAATTATTGGTGCTGCCTCTCGCAGTGCCGCTCTTCTTCCTCTTGGCTGTCTCTCACAACTCAACCTTCTCTCTTTGTTTCTTGTTTCTCTCAAGAACACACGCACATGGACACACACTCATGCACCCATATACCAAGGAAGAGCAACACAATGCCTTTGCCTAGAGAACTCCCTTGGTGACCACCGTGGCTACATTGTGCTTGTGGCCTCACAACCATTTTTCCATTCACTCAAAGGGAACTATTTATACAAGGACTTAGACACTCCACGGTTCATGCAGCCACAACCACCATGCACCACTCACACCATGCAACTACTTTGGCCCATTACTCCACTAACCACTCCATGCAGTAACCATGTCCTAGACTTCCTCCATTATCCATACTACTCGGCAACTACCTGACCAAGCAAACTACATGCATGCAAAACTGCAAACTAACAAACTAGTACACCGATTCACTCGGCTCTAGTCCAACTAGTCCATTCAGCAGTTTTGACTCCAGTGCGCCTTGGTACTTCACGTGATCGTGCCGCATCTCACGGCACCGCGGCTTCACACCGCAATCAACATCTCACCATGCTCGCCGCATCTCATGGCCGCCCGGCATCTCGTCTTCTCCGCGCACTCAACTGACGTCTTGATGACTAGCTACTTCCTAGATCACCTAAGTTACATGCATGACGAAAAAACAAGCTAAAGTGCTGATACAGTAATATCAAGATTAGTGATAACAGTTGCTGCTCTGTGTTCGCCAAGAGCGACGTGGCGCCGGAATGGATCCGGAACGACCCAGACCTCGCCACAGCGTGGGCGCTCGACCGCTCCGTGAGCACCGCGAAGACAACTGCTAGGCGCTGTCGCCGCCTTGATGGCAAGCTCGCCAAGATCGGCGAGGAGTGGTCGCTTGGCAACTGCTCCACAAACGTCGGTCGCGGCAAGGCCGCCGTCAGGACTCCTAACGCCACGTCGGCAATGGCCGTCGCGGCCCTTCGCACGGCGCAGCAGGAGACGGAGAGGCTCCTCCACAAGCGGCAGGCGGCCGCCGGACAAGGATGCCATGGCCCTCCAGTGATGTACCGACGCTGGAGGGACGATGACGACAACGACAACGATGATGACGACAATGATGATGGCACGGACGGCGACGGCGGCGCGGCGGGGCAGGGCGGCCACGCGTATGAGGTGGTCGTCCTGTATAGGGGCTTTTTTTTAGTTAAACGTCGAATTTTAATGAAATCCGCCGTGTTCACATGAAATTCGTCATGTTGGGTTAAATGCGGGTTGAAATGTATGCGTCTACAGTTGGATGGCGCCTCCGCATCCGTGTCTGCAGACTAATCCCCCTATCCGTGGACGGATGCGGAAGAAATTTAGCGGGTCGACGTTAAAGATGCCCTAACATATGTGTAGTGTCATACAACACTTTATTTATTAGATTGCAGATCATCTTGTCTTTGTATGGGATGTTAATATGTTACTCAAATCATCTCTTTTGGTATTAAATCATTGCTAGTGAATTTGCTCAGTTGTACCTTGCTCTATGGGCAGTCTTAGCGGAGAGACATTTTGTACCAGAGGCGCAGGTGTTCGTCTCTTGAGTACAGTTCGTCAAGGACCCATTATACAAGCAGGCAAATGAATGCATCCCATCCACCAGCTTCGGTCCTGTTTGAGGAGAAGGGGATCGAGCCGAGGAAATTACAGCGGGATGGCGGCGGCGAGCTCGCACACTGCTTGTCTACTCGCGGCCGCGGACGTTGTCTCCGAGCAGCGGAGGCGCAGCCATGGCGATGGATTTCCCCGTCTCTCCGGTAGACAGGTAAAAGAATCCCTCCTTGTGCAGCACAAATTGTTCTTCATTACCGTCCAGCATAAAAAAAAGAAGCTTAGAGCTTCAATTCAACGGGCGCAGGTTGCATGTCTTCCCGGCGGAGGCGGCTAGCGCGGCGTCCCTAGTGGAGTTTGATTGGTGGGGCTGATCGTGGGGAAGAGGAGTCAGCTAATGGATCTCGCGGGGCGGTTCTCGGACGATTTGAGCGCAGCTTAACTGGGCAGCACGGGGTCCTGCTGCTCTGTGCGGCGAGGAAACAAGTGTGGCTGCTGGCGCCGCCGCCATGTCCGGTTTCAGTGAGAGTGAGGGGGACATCGCAGATGCCATTGACCGGGGGGGCGTTGAAGCACATCTGGATGGAGACACTGTAATTGAAGATCGAACAGAAAGTGGCGATGGAGGCTCCGCTCAGTCTACTGGCAAGGTGAATCTGCAATCGCCGGGATAGACTAGGAGGTAATTAGCATATTCATAAAAATGCATTCGTCTCTTGCATCAGTATGTGATATGATCTGCACGCTCTGTAAGTGTCACTCCCTCCGTCCCAAAATAAGTGACTCAACTTTGTACTAACTAAAGTTAGTACAAGTTAGTACAAAGTTGAGTCACTTATTTTAGGACAGAGGGAGTATGTTGGAAGTCTCGATTGAATAAATCACATTGTGATTGCCGTATGTGTGCTCCTGGGTATTAATGTGCAGCTGGAGTTGTAATTGCAGGGGAATTCTATAAAAAGAAAACAGAAGGCCATGTTCCTGTTTAGAGTGGTATATAGGTTGGTATAGGTTGAAAAAAGTCAATCTGTAGCAATCGGCCGGTGCTCAACTCGGCCGAGCTAACGGATTTTGTGAACTTCACACCCAAGGTACAAACCATCCCCCACGAACCTGTAGTGCTGGATATATTGATGATTCCAGACTAGTAAGAACTGCAGAACTCACAAAGAGAATGTCCGCTGCCGTTGGTGAATGACTTCAAACTTTAAATTGAGAAATCTGTCGATATATCTGCTCTGCTACTGCACCTGTTGAAGAACTTTATGTTTGATTTTGCAGGGTTAGGGTGGGGAGTCATCCAGCAGATATAACACCATGTCCCAGCAGGGTGGGGGTACTCGAGCAAATGATAAGAGGATATGCAGATAAGTTGGGTGAACATGTGGTAGAGCCAGCACTAGGTTTGACATTGGAGAAAATCAACAAAGACCAGGCGGGAAATGATGCTAGCAAGACAATAGATATGTTTGCGGAGATACTCCCTCCAGTCCTTTTTACTCCGCGTATTAGATTTGCATCCGGTCAAACATTGCAAAGTTTGACCATATTTATATTAAAAAATACCAATGCCTATAATACCAAATATATATACTATGAAACTACATTTCATAATGAATCTAACAATATTGATCTGGCATTGTGAATGCTGATACTTTTTTTCTATATGTTTGGTCAAAGTAGAGATACTTTGACTTTGGACAAAACTTATAAGCACTTTGGCCAAGGACTGTGAATTCCTGTTTAGAGTGCAACCTGATGTTGGGAGCCATTTTTTTCAGTCGTGTTGGGAGCCATATTAAGAGTCTGATGTGGGCTACCAGTAGCAGCCGTGACCACATAGGAAGAAAACCTGCTCAAATCCTCTGGGTGAAAATTTTACAGCAATCCAGGTGTAACAGGTCCTTGTAATGCATAATTCAGCAAGTCTGAAAATCAGTTGTTTTCTTTTTTCCTGTGGGGTGGGTGTACTCCAGAACTAGGAAGTTCTGTTTGTAGTAGAATGCTGTGATAGATGTGGAGACATAAAATGACGCTTACGGGATGTTTTATTTGACTGAACTGATTTTGATTCTGTTTGAGAAATTGTGTATCAGGCGATTTCTTGAGACATGCAGTTCTGGGAGTTGGGCTTGGCACACTCAGGGTACCAGTTCCTGTCGAGGAGTAAACATGACGATCGCGTGCACTACCGAAGGAGGCCAGCATATGGAGGTTCTTGCGTTAATTTTCTTTACTGATGCTTGCACAAGGCTATGGCTCCTCACCCGCAACAATTTCGTTTCCAGTTCTCTGAATCTAGTGGTGGCCTAGTTAGTGACGGGGTGGAGGGCACAGATGACGCCCAAACAGCACAAAAATGTCAGTCTCCGTCTGGACCAACGGCGGGCAGAGGTTCATGCGTGCATTAAACGATAGCCAGGCGTGTGCCAGGTCACTGTTCCAAAATGGTGATACGGCCGTGAATACATCACATTTTATAGGACATAGCACAGATCATGATAAAAGGGTGTGGTATAGATTGTAGGAGCATTTGGACTTGGGAGCCGAATTGCATTTCCGTAGTACTCACATCCTTCAAACAATGGAAGCCTCCTGTTACATCTTCCTAGCATATATTAAGGTCATACTCGAGTGAAGCATCTTTCGGTTGGGAAGCGACGATTTGGTGCTCGGGCTCAGCTGAGCCCGAAATCCCGCTCGTCCATTCCAAGCTCGGGATGTGAACAAATCCAGATGGTGTGTCAGACCCGAGCCGTGGTAAATCAGGGGTACAGGGGAATACGGTATGAAACAGTGGCGAAGTCGTGGGCCCGAAGCGTAGCGGCAGGACGGACTGCACTGCGCGTCCCACTGGGCCGTGGACCAGGACGTCACCTTTTTTGTCTGGGCCACAGATCAGATAATGGGTCTAGGTCGGGGTCGATGCCTGAGCCGTCTGTCGGTCAGCGCAGCGGGGCAACACCGATTTTTTGTCCAAAAGGACCCCCTGGCCAACAGAATTGCCAAAAAAGACCACATGTCAAAAACATTGTCAGAAAGGACCCCCTCGCTAGTGGCGGCAGGCGACACGTGGCGCCTGCCGCCACCGCAGGAGGCGGCCGCGCGGGATATAACCGTCTGTGCACAGTGCGCCGAGCCGGGACGGAACGGCCAGGCCTGGTGGGCCACGCCGCCACCCAGCGAGGCGGCCTCTGTTGCCGTTGTCGCTCGCGGGCCGACAGGCCGTGCTGCAGTGGCGACGTGACTGCGGGCCAGGCCGCCAGCTGCTGAGGCGGCCTCTCTGCCACAGCGGACAAGGGGACACTGACGGCGTTGATTCCCGTGTGCGACAGCGACGCTGACGGCGGTGATTGCCACGCGCGGGAAAATGCACGCTGGTGCCCTGCTTTAGATTCTTTCGCCCGGGAATCAGTCCTGCTTTAGCTTCTTTTGCCTCAGCGGATGGGACAACACTGTGAGAATTGCTCTGGCTATTGCTTGAGCGGATGCGACGGCACTGCGGGAATCAGTCACTCGCTGCGGGAATCCGATGTTGCGGGAAGCTGTTGTGCCGACACTACAGGAATCCTAAAATTTCCCGCTTAATTTTCTCTGTATTTTGATATATTCTTTAATAACATTCTTGTTTCTTGTTGTAGTCTCCTTCGCCACGTACTATCATTGGATTGACACGGAGATGTCGGCTTGGGCAGTGACTGAGGTTCGTGAAAGAAGTCACCGTGCATGGAATAGTTTCTATGCGGAAGAGCGACGCGAGAAGGCGGAAGCTGAGGAGAAAGCAGAGCAAGAGAGGGAGTTAAAAGAATAATATGCGGAGCAACACCGTTTTTTTCAGGATTTAGGAAAGAAAAACAGGGAAGAGGCTCGTCGCATGAAGGAGCAGGAACGACAGCAAAAAGAGGCTCGTGAGGCGGAGAGGCAGAGAAAGAAAGAAAGGGCTCGTGAGGCCAAGGCAGCAGAAGAAGCTGGCGATGGAAAAGGAAAATATCCACGCTGGACTCAGTAGATCCCTGTGGTAGTATTATAAATTTCGCAATCATTTGTATCTTTATTTCTGCAGTTTAATGTAGCTTTATTTCAGTAGTTAAATGTAGCTATATTTCAAATCTACGATGTATCTTATTTTCAGTTGTACCGTGTTGTAATGGGAAAAAATATAGTTTTAGAATAAAGTAGTGGCATTTTTTCCCCTCCACTAATGTTGAACATCGTGCAACAACTACAAATTAAGATAGAACACAATGCCCTACAATAAGAGAGTACAAACTAATAATGCAAGTACATCTGAATTAAACGGTAGAACTGGAATACAGCTTAAAAACTACATGAAGGCATCATTGTCATCCTCCGTCGATGCAGAACTCTTGCCCTTCGAG
Source organism: Triticum aestivum (assembly GCF_018294505.1). NCBI lineage: Eukaryota > Viridiplantae > Streptophyta > Magnoliopsida > Poales > Poaceae > Triticum > Triticum aestivum. Next base: position 124,221,574 of record NC_057798.1, read on the forward strand.
GATGCAGAACTCTTACCCTTCGATGATGCAGAACTCTTGCTCTTCGAGGATGCAGTACTCTTGCCCTTTGAGGATGCAGAACCCAAAAGCGGCGGCATGAAGATATCATCTTCGTCCTCGTTTTTCTCAGTCCATAAAAATGGATGCTTTTCTAAAGTCCTTTTGAAAGTTTCACTCTTCGGCTCCACTACCTTCTTTCACCTTGCATGCAACCTAAAAAGTTCTTTACGTACCTTCTCATAGGTCCTTTCAGGCCATCCAGACCTACGTAATTGGTGAGCCAACTCATTCATTATGGTGTCACTACTGGTGAGTTCGTCCCATGGAACTATCCTATTGTCCATCCTGAAATCGGTAGCTAGCCTGAGAAGAGTGCTGCTCATCCCAGGGTGAAAACTACGATCGAAAGGATAATGGGACATCTTGACTACACTACACTCGAATGCTTATCCACCTCTGTCTGAAGGGGGTTTTATAGGTAGAGAGGAGAAAATGGCGGGAAAGAACGATTGTAGTATGGCGGGAAAGGGTTGGCAGGAACATATGGCAGGAAGGGGTTGGCGGGAAACAGGTGGCAGGAAGATATGGCGGGAAGGGGTTGGCAGGAAACGGGTGGCGGGCTCATATGGAGGGAAAGCGTTAGCGGGAAAATATTGAGGGGAAAGGGTTGCGCGAAAACATAAGCCGAAGACTGGTGCATTTTTATTTCAGCATACATAGATGTTCAAATCGAAAAGTCTGATACTGACATATGTAGATACAATGGGTCACACACGTGGATAGATGAATCACCCTAGTTTACGATGACCACATGGCATTTCCTTACGACCGGAAAGCTCCAAGCGATTAGGTGGCCGAGTTACACGAAGACCGCGGCCGTACTCCAATTCGGCTTCATGTGTCTGCGACTCCTGTGTAGGTGGTGGAGTCGGGAATCCTTGTTACGAACCTGAAGCATAATTGTAGGTGTATGGTTGTGACTCCGCGGGGATAAAAGATGGGCCAATAACGTCCCCTCCGAAGAACTCTGTAACTAATGATGTAACCGTGTCGCCATGATCATGTGATGCTCCCGGGACGCCTGTGTTGACGCCACGTTGGGTGTTCTCATCGTCCCAATTAACATCAGGTATGCCACCCTGCACATAGAAACATTGTTAACAAACTGTTAGAGGATAATATATGTTATCATTGTAAATGCATTAAAATGTAAACATGACTACCTGATCAGATCCCTCGCCTGTACTGTCTGGCCATTGTACGTGGTACTGGTTTAAATCTGGTACACGAGTCTCCTCGGGCATGGAGATCCCTCGCGTGGAGAGATACGACTAAGATCCCTCACCTTGGGTGTATGCGTCATATCCTGTGTACGCATATGGGTTAGGGGAAAGAGTCTGCTTGGGCATCGAATCCAAGCCCTTGCCATGGCCCTGAGATGTCTGCCCCTGACGAAGCTGCACCGAAGAAGAGCGATGCAGTGGCAGAGATGAGTCATGTCGTGGCAATGTCGTTCTAGTACTCGGACTCTCCCCCCACTGCCCATGGCTCGTACGCGCCTCGCTCGGTCTGGACGACGGCGCCGCACTCGGTCTGGCTGACCTTGCTACTGGCATGTTGTACGCTCCAGTGACAACATCATCGCCTCTACCGCATCTGAACTTTGTTACCAGGTATTGTTGAAAACATTTGCTGAATGACGGGCGAGCTGGGCCCTGGGCAGGCATGCTTTCCATAGCCATCTGCCCTACTTCGTTGCAACTTGCAAGTTGAGCAATATTTGGATGTTATTTGGTTCAAATGATTATGAAATGATGGACCTAAAAAAGTTACAAGTGATTACCATCTGATCACAATAGTAAGCTGCATGCAGCTCAATATGTCTCCGCGCCTGCTCCTCCTGTGTGAGATGTGTCGGTATAGTAGTTGGCTGACTGGCCAGGCTAGCACGTGTGTTGATGCAGTACCACTGCTTGTACGCTTGATCTGTACTTCCATCGTATGGTCTGTAAAATTAAATAATTACATAAACCGTTGTGATGAAAGCAAAGTATCTTCATGCATCGTAAATAAAATAATGTAAATAAAATATACCTAAGTTCATGCACTATATCTACTAGCGCTTCATTTTCCCACTTCTGTACCCATTGAATGTTGTGTTTCCTCCAATCGTATAAATTCCAACCCCTGCCCATATTGGTTAGCCTGCAAATTATGTAACAAAGTGTGAGTTTAGTAAATTAAAAAAGACACTAACTATTTAGGGAGGTCACATCTTACTTATGGGTTTCCTCATCGATACGTCTTGGAAAAGGTGGTGGAATTTCTTGATAGAGACCGAATTGTCTCATTACACGCTCTGGGTTGTAAGGCTCAACATACCACAGGAACAATAAGTTGCAGCGAGTCAGCCAGAATGCACTATCGCTTAACATGCCTAGTGTGAAGGGTCGAGCATCAAAGACCATTTGTAGTTGGTCCTGAGTCCACGGGTTCCATGTGACTTCTGCCTCATCAAGTATCTCAAACTGCTGGTGGTACATAGGGTAACAATTTTTCGCAATATCTGGAGACCAACGTTTCCGTGCCTTTGTCCACCTGGTGGCCATAGTTGCACTACCACCCTCACTAAAGTCGTATGGGTGTGCGGGTTGTACTATACGAGGTCGTCCTACAGGGGGGTATTCCCAGGACCACAACTGTAGAAATTCGTAGGCGACACAAAGTAATGGAGCTTTTTGTGCGAAAGAGGTTTTTTGTGTGGCATCACACAAGCCTCTATATGTATGAGATAACATGGCAGAACCGAAGCTGTATTTTGGCTGCTCGGGTAAAGGTTCATCTACCATATTCTGTGCAATGTAGATGAGATCAGGGAGAACTACGTCCCCATGTGAATTTGGAAACAGAGTCCCGAAGAGCCACAACAAATACGCAAACAGATGTCTTTTTCTCGTCTCCTCATTGGCGAAGCTAGATAAAATACGGAAGTTATCATGAAGCCAGACGAGTGGGATGCCCCGAGGGCCACCAGTACGTTGTGATTCTGGCATTTCCATCCCAAGACGGGCTGCTATATCTAATGGCCAAGATGGAGACACTCTTGGAGAGACTAACGGCTCACCTCTAATTGGTAGAGCAGTGATCATAGAAACATCTTTCAGTGTAGGTGCAAGCTCCTCAAAACGAAAGTGAAAGGTGTGGGTTTCAGGTCTCCACCGGTCAATGAGGGATGTCAAAAGGGATGGGTCCGAACGTAACTGGGAAGGGTCTTCGCTTGATGTGAGCCTAGCAAAACCTTGTAGTCCATATGCGTCAAGGTGAGTAAGGAAAGAATTGTGTATTGGCCATGTTTTCTTTATGGTTCGAAGTCTGAAAGGCCGATAATCATGCTTAGTATTTGGGTTCAAAAATAGGTGGCAACGGTGGCCGGCGTCATGGGGCCCCTACAAAAGCACTGGCACTTCACCCATAACCTGCACACAAACATACAAATATAAATTACGAGGAAGACACAAATACAAATGTAAATCAAAATTAACTTAAAAAATACAAAGAGATACGATTTATATTAATTATCTGAAGTTAACATCACGAGTACAATAATACAAAGAGATTCAATTTAAATTTAATATAAGTACACATAACGAGTACCTGAAGGCTTGTATAGTCTGGGCGAATGCCCAGAATAAGCGGTCCAGGATTAGTTCACCCGGGTTCATTGGGTTTGGACGTTCTCTCCGCCAAACTTGAGTCCCCCTATTAGCACTTGCTATCTAATGAAGCATTCTAGGGGCATAAGAATAGGCCTCCTCATAGGTACCATACAAGTTCTTGAATATATTTTCCTTCGCATGCCTAGTCTTGCTGTAGCTAACAGGGAAGCCAATTTGATCCTCTACATCTTTTTGCAGAGCCCTAACACTAATGTTGAGAGTTCCCTGCACAATCGTTTCCATTATCTGTGCCACATATTTTGCTGTCACATTGCAGTGATTTGAAAGAGTCCCAGTTTGCTCACAGGTATGCTCCACTATTTTTGTGATATGCCATGACTGACATACCCCAGGCTTCAGTCTAGCGAGAACTCTTCCGTGGCAACCTTTCACGGTGTGGGTGCATATGACCTTCAACTCTTTTTTATCAGACTGCTTCACTCTATGCTGGTGGTGGATGCCGATTGCATAGCTACCCATTGCCTGGTAAGCAGACTTCTTGTCTGGGAAAACTTGCCCAACCTCCAGGCTCCCCGCTCCTAGGCCAGAAGTAGAGTGAAATTCGTTGGTGATGCTCATATCCTGTAAAAATCCAGGTTGAAGTGCCGCCGCGACCGTCCTTTGAGGAAGAACATCTTCTTCTTCGCTTGACTCCGAAGACGCAGAAGAATGATCATCATCATCTAGCGCCTCTGGCAATCCCTCCACGTGTTTGCTCATGTCAACGGCCGCAGACCAATATCATGTGTCATACATAGGTTGGCCGCCCGTCGGTTCTGATGGGCCGACGCTAGGGGCTGATGTGATGGCCAACTCGACCTCACCACCCCTGCTACTGCATCCGGCAACATCAGTGACTGAAATGAACTCCACATACACCATCGGCTGAACATACATTGAGTTATTGGGATTGCTTGCAAACCTCATGTACGACCCCCACGACCGATCACCTGTGACAGGCCGCAAACCCCAACGGGCAACTGTCCCATCATTTCCTCCGTCAACGATGAAGGCCTCCATTGTCATTTTTTTCCCCTGCATCCCTGGGCCAAACACCGCTCGGATGTACCTTCTAACTGCTGCGTAACCCACGTTGACCATGTCTCTCATTACAATTGTAGTCGACTCGCACAAGGACACATCCACCCCGAAAGGACCGTCACGTAAGACGTTCCTATAGTACACTACTAAATTCTCCATAGTACCTAACCACCATACATTTTTACATTTCAAATAGTTAGTAACTGAACATTTAGTAATGATGACAACATTTATATATCATACGACTAAAATAATAACCGTATTTTTGTTACAAATATTTGGTTTGTTTCTAGAATCATTTGCGTAGACTTTAAGGGTTTGGTTAAAGTGTATTTAAAGATCTATTTTTTCTCAAACTCGTCTACAAGAGTAAAAATGACTATTAGTACAAATTAATTTTCTTACAACAACCATTAAACATAACAGTACAATAATAACATTTTAATGTCATATGAGTAAAACATTTAATTTCTTCCGGCTTTATATAATTTTTTCATAGCATACGATAGCAATCATTTATTTACAAATAATAATATTTGCAGCGGCATGCACATTATTCACAACAGTACATCAATATAAAAAATATTAACAAAATTACGGTGTCATTTTATACCTTAGCTTCAATATGGATGTGCTTGCGAATGCAATTAAAAGTCCAAATAGTTCGAATAAATTTCCGTCGCCAGTACTATATGAACTGAGTCAACCTATTATCACATGAACATCAATATTACACACGGATTTTTCTTTCTGCTATCAAAAGTATGAAAATAGCACTTGCATGTATGTGGTCATCACCTCAAAAGGGACAGCGAAGATAGAAACACAATTTCTTCAATCACGTCATCTCCTCCTTGTTTGCTACCAAGATGAATTATTTTATCTAATTACATACATCATCAAGTACATTAGCACATAATCTTAACATATAAAATTTAGATTATTGCGACATAACAAAGTAAACCTACGCTTCCTAACTATAGACTTATTAATAAACATACCATATGAAATAACATACCACATGCAATGAACAATTACTGTACAAGTTTTTTTCCTAATTACCGTATTAAGATTTCTCGCATGTCAATACTAATGGATGCACCTAACATAGATATAACATGTTCAATCTACTCTTCTAAAAAAATATTATAAATGTTGTATTTGTCGTCTGAAATTATTTCTAACATCTACGCACTAACATCGCATAGCTAATGACGGGCTAAAAGACTAACTAATTACCATCGTGCATGCACAAAAAATTACACGTATTGCAAAGCTCATACCTTGATCTTCAACTTCGTAGTTCACTTTCGCAACGCAAATCCTACTCCTCAAGCTCTAAATGACTCCTTCAAGTGCTAAAATTATGCCTAAAACAATAGAGAATACACACTTAGGAACTAATCAAACAGAACAAAAACATCATGCATGTGAACGAAACCAACAAAAATGGATAGATCTTACCTTAATCTATCTTTTCTTCAACTTCATCATCTTCAAAATCCAACTCCAAATCGACCAAAATCACGAGTAGAAGTGGCTACCAAGTTTTTCTTTCTGTATGTGTATGCGCTTAGAGAGAGCAAAGAGGTAGAGAAGGCAACCAGAGATATGCGAGAGAGAGTGTATGCACACGGAGCCGTGGATGTGCGTTTAAAAAGAAGAGGAACACTGTATTGTCGACAGAACTAGCCAGAACTCACCTACCGCGGCATCGGATTCCAGCATCGCGGTGTCTCATCACACGCAGCAACAACAACGCTCTCGAGTGTGCGGCAGGAAAACACGCGTTGAAAACAGCACGCCTGAGTGCTGTCGCTTCGGCTGGAGAAATAGACGGAAGCGAGAATCACGCACTGCTTTAATCAGTATCGTCTACGTAGCAATCAGTACTACAAAGTTTAGGCGGGAATCCGATTCTGAATCATCGAAACTTGTGGCAGAAAGCAAACAAGGAACTGGGGAAAAGCAGCGCCTGTGAAAATCTGCGCCCACCGGAATCAACGCCGTTTGCGTCGTTGTCGCGTGTGCAGCAACAGGGTCGCCGCCTGCTGCAGTGGCGGCCTGGCCCACAGGCGGGGCCCGCGAGCATCACAGGTTGTCGGCCCGCGCCCAACAGCGGCAACAGAGGCCGCCTCGCTGGGTGGCGGCATGGCCCACCAGGCCTGGCCGTTCCGTCCCGGCTCGGCGCACTGTGCACAAACGGTTATATCCCGCGCGGCCGCCTCCTGGCGTGGCGGTAGGCGCCACGTGTCGCCTGCCGCGCCTGCCGCCACTAGCGAGGGGGTCTTTTTTGACAATATTTTTGACAGTGGTTTTTTTTGGCAATTCTGTTGGCCAGGGGTCCTTTTGGACAAAAAATCGGCAACACCCCACCCCCGCACGCATGTGTCCAAAAGAAAAAAAGTATTCCACCCTCTCCCATCACCTCGTTTGTTCTGGAAACCCTCGCCGGCGCCGCCCACTCGTGCTTCATCGCCGGCAACTGGTGGGATGGACACTGCGGTCATGGAGTTTTTGCTTGACGTGGTTGACAGGTTAGTTCCCAGCAGATCTATGCCTTATTGCTTTATGGATTTGTTGCCCATAAGCTCCATCAGCTGATAGAAGTGCCCCCCTGACGATCTATCCTTTTCTTCCGGTGATGGTTGCCGATTTTCTCAGGTTCCCAATAAGAGAGGAATTCGCTGACAGCCTTGAACAGCCGGATCCGGTTTTGCTGCATTACCTGATAGGAAACAGGGCAGTGAATGCAGAAGCAGGTGATTCTGATGGTGGATCTAGCATGGCTCAAAAGGATGGCGAGGATGGGGCGGATGTACCATGAGAAGGTGCCCGTCGGCGACATGCTGCTTCACCGACGAGGTCAGCTCAGCACACTGACAGAGTAAATCTAGAGGCCCCTGGGTGGACCAAAAGGTAGGAGGAAAAAATGCAGTTTTTTTTGGTAATTATAGCTGCATTCTGTTGTGGATTCTTGTGTGTATCACGTACCTTGCATTTTAAGATCAAGGGTTGTTGATGAATTTTTGTTTAGCTGGTGAATTGCGTTGGCAGATACAAGAATTTCAGTCTGATTCACTTTCAGAAACCCGGTTCAGTTATGTTGAACGTCTAACTATGTAGAGCACCAGTACTTGTGGAAAAGTATGAGTGTTCATCGAGCAACTATCACATCTGACAAAGTAAAATTTTCTTTCATTTGCAGACCAATGCAGAGCTATGGAAGTGGCGATCAGCAAGACTTACCCTGGCATCGTGCACCGATGGTGCAAGTGGCATGTCCTGAAGAAAGAAAAAGAAACATTGGGTCCACTGTACACGAAGAAGATTGATTTTCTCGGATAAATCAGAAAATAAAATGAGAAAAATTGTGGTACTGAAGACTAAGACTCTTTTTTCTCTCTTGATGATCACACAATTGATGGAGATTCTACGCCTCGAAGAGATCCCTAAGCACCATGTCGTGAAGCGGTGGACGAGAGACGCAAGGGATATACTGCCAGATCACTTGGTCCGGTACTAGTGAGATAATTCAGTAAACCTATCGTTCACGTGTAGGCATGCAATGTTGTACCTGAAGGCCATGGAAGTCGTGTAGATGGGGGATGCAAGTGCTGCATGTTATGACCATGTGAATGCAGGTCTCGGCGCTCTGCTGCTGAGTGGAGCCCCATTGGCGGAGAAAAGGGATGGTTTGGCATTTGAGGACCAATTGGTTGAAACAATGGGTGCAAGGCTACATGGCACCTTGGACATTGCAAATGTGGAAGGAGGAGATGGACGATGCCACGGTGCTGGGCATTCTGCTAGTGTGAATGGGCTGCATGGTCTTTCAGCCCCGGATAAGCATAGAGGCACTGGAAGGCCGACAAACAGCAGAGACAGAGCCCCATACAAAGGGTTAAGTAAACCAACTAGATTCTGCAGCATTTGTCAACGAGAAGATCACAAAAGGACCACATGACCGGATAGAGGGGATGCACCAAAGAAGTCACGGAAGCCAGGGAAATGCAAGAACTGCGGAATAGAAGGGCATCGGCGGAATACCTGCAAAATCCCAATTGGTTTTACTGGGAACTGAGCTATAAAAATTTCAGTTCGGGCTAAATGTTCTTAACCAGGGGATTTTCCAGCGTGTTTGAAATGGACACTCCTCCACTCTATATTCCTTCAGTCTAGATGGTCGTGTGTCCTGCTGTATCTAAGAGCATGAACTCTGTGTGTGTATGTCTGAATTGCGATGAACCATGTATGGTTTTTGTTTGAATTCTGATGAACTAATTTACTTGCAGACAAATTGTGTTCCTCCCTAGGAAAAAAATTCTGCAAACACCAAGAAAAATGGGACATATGCCCAGTCTAGCCGATTATTTGTCTTTCGTCCGAAATGGTGTGTGCTTTGCTTCCTGAACTGAAGATGTGCTGGGTTGACACATGGGCACCATGCATGATCACGACGGAGTAGGTCTTCAGCGGGCACTCTCATTTTCAATATTCAGAAAACTGATGGGCAGATTAAATGCGTGCGGGGTCCTGGGGTAGCCCCGGATGCAGTATAAAACAGGGATTGCCTCAGTTCAGCAATTGCCAATAGTTCAAACATAATTGAAAGCTAGCGGCTACATCAGACAGGGCGCTCGTTTGTTCAATCGGCGGCGAGTGGCTCAACCTGAACGTCCGGTGGGCGTGACACTTTTGGCCTCTCGAAAGATCAAGTGATCATGGATTCCCCCCTTCTTGACCAATCCATCTATAGTGATTCTCTAGAGGAGATGAGGTGTTGCGTCGTTTGCTGATGGAATCTGCTCCTCGCAGACATTGTCATACACGAGCATGGATTCAGCATCAAGCGCGTGGAGTACAACGCAACTGCCGGAGATGGAGCTGGAAATGGATCAACACGAAGAGGGGATTTTTTTTTTTTTTGGATGGGGAATGGGTGTGTGGGTTGGCATTTATGGCCAGTGCTCTGGCCACCGTCTGGACAGACGCCTCACAAGGCTCATGAACGCTCAGAACTATTGCTGAGCCATCTCTAGTCCTTCTGTCCCTCAACGGCAGCGAGACGCATCGTCGCATTGAATGCATCTCAACAACAGTCGCAAAAAGGCATATACGGAATAGAAATACACTGCGACGCACACATCCACATGTGAACCATTGGTCTGGATTTCGGGATCAGCTGAGCCCGAGCTCAGAAGAGGATTTTCGCTTTCGGTTGCCCTTATTTTTCTAGTGTCTCACTTTGCATTTTGCACCAGGGGCTGAAGTTTCTACGTCGTTCTCGGTGCAAATATTTTTCATACCAAGTAGTTCTCAGTGCAAGATTTTGGCGTTCTAAGTCTATTGGAGTCGACGCCCAAATAACTGAGCCTAGTCAGTATGATTGGGACGTCATGCCTATTCAGCTATTCTAGTCTCGGGAGTGGAAGAAAGTTTAACTTGTCAAGGTTGTTTGTTCAGACTGAAACCATGACCATCTCTTCTAGGATAATGTTCATCATAAATTGAATAATAACTGAAACCATCTCTTGTTTTCCTTCACGCCGTGTGTATAAGATAAGAAGGCAGCAGAGAGTACACCTTGTGACTAGTGACAGTACTCACATTCTTCAAACAATGGAAGCCTCCCGTTATACATCTTCCTCACAGTATTATCAAATAACATATATTAAGGTCATACATAGTACTCGAGTGAAATATCTTCGGTTGCCCTTATTTTTCTAGTGTCCCACTTTGCATTTTGCACTGGGGGCCAAAATTTCTAGTCGTTCTCGGTGCAGATATTTTTCATACCTAGTCATTCTCAGTCCAAGACTTTGACGTCCTAAGTCTTTTGGAGTCGACGCCCAAATAACTGAGCCTAGTCAGTATGATTGGGACTCCATGCCTATTCTAGTCTCGGGAGTGGAAGAAAGTTTAACTTATCGAGGTGGTTTGTTCAGACTGAAACCATGACCATCTCTTCTAGGATCATTTTTATCATAAATTAAATAATAACTGAAACCATCTCTTGTTTTCCTTCACGCTGTGTGTATAAGATAAGAAGGCGGAGAGTACACAGCAACCACACTACTCGCATCCTCCTTCAAACAATGGAAGCCTCCCGTTACATCTTCCTCGTAATATACCTTCACATTCTGTGCTCAATCCTCCTTCCTGTCCCAGCAACATCCGCATCCAACGAAACCGATCTATTAGCGCTTGTATCCTTCAAGTCTCTTGTATCAGGTGATCCACTGAAGATACTATCCTCGTGGAATGGCTCTGTCCACCACTGCCTGTGGCCGGGCATCAAGTGCGGCCGCCGTCATCCTGACCGTGTTACTTCTCTCATTCTAAACTCTAGCCGTCTTTCAGGTCAGATATCTCCAGCTTTGTCCAACCTCACCTTTCTCTATGAGCTGAGCCTCAGTGATAACCAGTTCACCGGAATTATCCCGGAAGAGCTCGGGAAGCTGGTTAGACTAAGCTCCATTGATCTGTCTCACAACACCCTCGGTGGCCATATGCCACCAACTCTTGGAAACTGCACAAGATTACTCACTATTAACCTCAGAAAGAATAACCTTCAAGGCATGATCCCTTCTAGTCTTGGACTATGTACGGACCTAGTTAACCTGGTGTTAACCTCTAATAACCTCGTAGGAAACATCCCACCAGACCTTGGCAATCTAACCAGTTTGCTATTACTTCGTTTGGATGTGAACAATCTGACTGGTTCCATCCCATCTTCTCTTGGCCAGCTCCATGTACTTCAAACCATTTGCGTTAACGAGAACGATCTTTCTGGCGAGATACCGCCTTCCTTGTACAATATTTCATCCATGGATATCTTTCAGCTAGCTTACAACAGTCTCCAAGGTAGTCTTCCTTCTGATATTGGTGTTTCGTTTCCTAACCTGGTGAGTCTGGTTATATTTGGAAATTACCTTCAAGGGCAAATCCCTGAGTCAATATCCAACTGTTCCTACTTATCTTCTATTGAAATTGCTAGTAACAAATTCACAGGTCCCATTCCTGCTAGCATAGGAAGCTTGCAAAACCTTGAGATATTAGCATTTTCTAACAATCTACTTGAGGCCAAGACAACTAGAGACTGGGGATTTCTTGACCAGTTAAGCAATTGCACAGAGTTGCAAGTGTTAGACCTCGCCCAGAACCAACTCCAAGGAATGATACCTAACTCTATAGGAAACCTTTCCACTAGTCTTTACTTTTTTAGTATGAGATATAGTGGAATTTCAGAAAGCATCCCTGCTGTAATCGGTAACCTAGTAGGTCTGACTAGAATTCTGCTAGACAACATGCTACTTAGTGGCCCCATACCCCAGGAAATTGGCAACCTCTTGAGACTTGAGATAATAGATCTGTCCCTTAACTCCATATCTGGGGAAATCCCGTCGATGTTTAGAAATCTTACCCGGATCAGTGGATTCTTTCTCCAAAGCAATGATCTTAAAGGGAATATACCAGAGCAGATGAGTCGTATGCAATCGCTACAATCCGTGAACCTTTCAGATAACAAGTTAGTGGGTACTATTCCAAAAGAAATAATGTCTTACTCCCTTTCTATGGCCATAGATTTGTCGCATAATCATCTCAGCGGTCCATTGCCACTGGAAATCAGTAAGCTGAAGAACATACAGAGTATAATCCTTTCAAATAACAACTTATCTGGTGAAATTCCGAGCACCATCGATGGTTGTGAAGTACTGCAAGCACTTTATCTTGATAGGAACATGTTTGATGGGTCCTTGCCATCCTCTTTTGGTAACATGAGATCTTTGCAAGTTCTTGATCTGTCCCACAATTCTTTTTCTGGTGAATTACCACACTCTATAGATCAGATGAAGCTCCAATTCTTGAATATTTCTTTCAACAATTTTGAGGGAGAACTACCCAAAGGAGGAGTATTCCTTAACATTACTGCAATTGATGTAAGAGGAAATCCTGATCTTTGTGGTGGAATATCACAAATGAAGCTACAAAGATGTGGCATACATGTCCAAACACACAAAAAAGGTTACTGGAGAACCATTGCAATTGCATTTTCCATAATTGGTGCATTTGCAAGCTTGTGCATGGCCATATGTTTCTTTGCATGTCGATATTCCAAGAGATCACATAGCAATGCAAAATCCAGTCATGCCTTGAAATTTGAACTCAAGCGGGTGTCCTACAATGACATTTTCAAGGCTACAGATGGTTTCTCTCAGGCTAATCTAGTCGGAAGAGGCGCATTTGGAACAGTATACAAAGCCACCATGAGCTTTGAAACTCCAACAGTTGTTGCTGTAAAGATCCTTGACCTTCAAAAGCAAGCTGGTTCTAAGACATTTGTGACTGAATGTGAGGCACTGAGAAATATACGGCACCGAAACCTTATTAAGGTTTTGAGCTCATGTTCCAGTACGGATCACAACGGTATTGATTTCAAGGCACTGGTTTTTGAGTTCATGCCGAATGGGAGTCTGGAGACTTGGCTACATCCTACAGCATGCACTGCTCGACCATTTGAAGCTCTAGGCCTTACCCAGAGGATGGACATAGCAATTGATGTTGCCACAGCATTAGACTACCTCCACCACCACGGTGCAGTGCCAATTGTGCACTGCGATTTGAAGCCTAGCAATGTTCTTTTGGACGGTGAAATGGTTGCACATGTGGGTGATTTTGGATTAGCAAAGTTTTTGGTTCAACAAGATACCATGATATCTCATTCGGCAACAAGCACCGGGATCAAGGGTACTATTGGCTACATTCCCCCAGGTATATATATATGCATATATGTGGATGTTTGTATATATTTGTGCGGACAGATATACTATGTTTTAGCATATCTATCAGTAACGTTTACCTTTTCATGATTTTCTTAAGAACAGTTACATGGATAATTAGTTTTAGAAAAGTCCATGTGCCTATTTATGCACTTAATCATATCTAACAAATTAATAGCTTGTTTTCTGTTGCAAATAAGAATGGAACAAATATAAGTTTACTTTCGCATTCACACACTACTGAAAGCAGCAGTAGCACCGCCTCCAGAAAAAAAAACCTATGCCCATTTTAGCATTAATTCAGCTGTTGATAGAAAATGCACCATGTGTAAGAAAGGCATTAATTCCCTATTATTTATTTTCAGAATATGGCATGGGAGCTCAAGCATCTGTGCAGGGCGATGCATATAGCTATGGGGTTCTTCTGCTCGAGATATTCACTGGAGTAAGTCCAACTGATGAAAAGTTTGTAGATGGGATGAGCCTTCAGAAACTGGTTGAGATGTCTTTTCCTGAGACAGTCATGGAAATAGTTGATCACAAACTGTTCTTTACTAACGGTCAAAATAAGAAAGGAAACCATACCCATGACCGCGACAATATCTATCAGTGCCTGCTCACGGTGATACGATGTGGACTCGGGTGCTCCAGGGAGTTGCCAAGAGAGCGCACCGATATGCATGATGTTGTCAAAGAGCTAAACTCAGCAAAAGAGAAGCTACTGAGATGGGACAACCACCATGTCATGGTTGATTGATGCTTGGCGCTGCCCGCGGTCGATCATTTTGCGTAAATAAGGACTTTATGCATCTCCTGTCCTCTGCATCAAGATAACGCACACAACCCAGTGATCGATCAACTTAGAAAGACTAGTATATATGGAGAACGATTTGTGCTGAATATTTTATCAGCAGCTTGTAAATTAGCTGGAGTCTCTTATCCTCCTTCCGCTATTTTTGGTACAAGAGTAGCACAGTGGCCTCGTGTGGGCAACGTCTTTAAAATGTGCAATTATTGTTTGAAGCTTAATCAATCTTATCTTAAAATCATATTATCAAAATTTTACTTATTATTTCTACACATCGAGAGATTGAAAACCGTGGAGGGAATGAACAACTTCGCGATGACCTTGTTGAGCATTTGTGAGCGCTCCATGGGCAATAAAATTCTTCATGTTATGTTTACTTCGCATGATTTGGACCATATGTTATGTTTACTTTCAATGATTTAAACCATTTATTATGTTTTAATTTGAATTAAATGTTTTAAATCTAATATCATCAGTTGAATTATTACGGTGATAGAATAGACATGCATATGTCATCTATATGTAATTTTATAAGAGAAATTGTCGGTGTAAATAAAACCAGGTTAATAACGATCTGGTGCAGTGGGCCCTGAGAATAAACCGGGCCGTATGTTTTTGTGCGTCGGAGGACATCATAAAGAGGTCGAGCAGAATCCGGTGGACCTTGCCCTGCGCCTGGGCGGGACATCACGGGCTTGAAACCTTTCGGGAACTGGTGTTGCATTACCCTCTCTGTGAAGCACAGCGGGTGTGCGGCGCCTCGAACTCGGACTATATCGCGTCGGAGGTCTTCGGCCATCCGGCTCCGCTGCCGCTCCCGAACTCTATCGTTTTTGGTTCAGTCAGTCGTCCCGGTGAGCGGGCGGGTCTTCTCTAGGTCCGTAGGTGGACCTGGTATGGCCTCCTCGAGCGTCTAGGTCATGATGGAGGTCATATTTGTAGGAAGGTCGCGCTTTATCCTTGCCATTACGGCGGCGTGGAGCGGCAGGGTGCTCGGCCTCGTCAGCTTCTCTGTCCCGCCCCCTAAGGGGGCGGTCCGGCTGTTCGGCGCGGGTGTGTGTTGGACACGTTTGGCTCTACGGCCTCATTGTCGAATTGTGGCAATAATCGTCGCATGTGATAACTTTTGATTGGCCATTCACGGCCGTACCCTTCTTCGACGACTAGGACTTTAGTCGATCGGTCGTTGAGGGTTTCCTGTTCAGCCTTGATTATGCGTTTTTGTTTCTTCAGGCTGCGGGCGGTGGTTATAAGCCTCCGCCTGAAACGTTCCTGCTCTAGCGGGTCTTCAGGGACGATGCAATCTTCATCCCCGAGACTGGCCTCCTCATCGGAGGGTGGGAGGTAGTTGCTGTCTTCGGAGTCCTTGAGGTCTTCTAGGTTGAGCGGGTCCTCCTGCCCCGCGGCGTCATCCTGCTGATGTTCGTTGGCTGCAGCTCCCGCGAGGTCATCTGTATTATTCATGGTGTCATTTTCCGTGGAGTTCGCGTTGCTCGCATGGCTTCAACGCGCCTTTATCGGTGGCGCTGTCTGGGACTTTTGGGTGGCTCATCTCCAGGCTTGTTATTATCCTGATTGGCAGTGTCGTTGCCGTCCTTGGGGGTGTCCACCATGTAGATGTCACAGGTGGACGTGGCCGACCAACGGCCGATGACGGAGGGGGGGGGGCAACATCGGTGCTAGCCGTGGCTCCGCTATCCTCGTCCATGTATTCAGCGTTTTCCGAATTATAATCTAGCATGCCGGTTAAATCTTCGACAGTGGCTACCAAGTGGGTGATGGGTGGGCCGCAAAATTCCCCATGGTACGCCTCGAAGGGTTGCTGATTGTGGGTTGAGGGCAGGTACTCCCAGATGGTCATTCTCTGAATTCGGTCCAGTGGCTCGTTTAACGTAGCGAGGCTCGCCGAACTTGAGGGCTCTAGGCCAAATTCCGTCGTAATGGGGCGGGGGGGGGGGGGCAGTCTGTGCCCTAGTCGATCCTTGGTTTCCGCAGGCTGAGCTAAGCTCGGGGTACGGGACCGGATCCTTGAGGGGCTCCGGATTATCCCCGGAGACAGAGGACGGGTGAGGGAGTCCTGGACTAGGGGGTGTCCGGATAGCCGAACTATCATCATCAGCCGGACTCCAAGACTATGAAGATACAAGACTGAAGATTTCGTCCCATGTCCGGATGGGACTTTCCTTGGCGTGGAAGGCAAGCTTGGCGATACGGATGTGTAGATCTCCTACCATTGTAACCGACTCTATGTAACCCTAGCCCTCTCCGGTATCTATATAAACCGGATGGCTTTAGTCCATAGGACGAACAACAATCATATCATAGGCTAGCTTCTAGGGTTTAGCCTCCTTGATCTCGTGGTAGATCTACTCTTGTAACACACATCATCAATATTAATCAAGCAGGACGTAGGGTTTTACCTCCATCAAGAGGGCCCGAACCTGGGTAAAACATCGTGTCCCTTGTCTCCTGTTACCATCCGCCTAGACGCACAGTTCGGGACCCCCTACCCGAGATCCGCCGGTTTTGACACCGACATTGGTGCTTTCATTGAGAGTTCCTCTGTGTCGTCACCGATAGGCTCGATGGCTTCTTCGATCATCATCAACGACGCAGTCCAGGGTGAGACCTTCCTCCCCGGACAGATCTTCGTATTCGGCGGCTTTGCACTGCGGGCCAATTCGCTTGGCCATCTGGAGCAGATCGAAAGCTACGCCCCTGGCCGTCAGGTCAGATTTGGAAGTTTGAACTTCACGGCTGACATCCGCGGGGACTTGATCTTCGATGGATTCGAGCCACAGCCAAGCGCGCCGCACTGTCACGACGGGCATGATTTAGCTCTGCAGCCGGACAGTACCCTGGAGGCCGCACTCGAGCCCGCTCCGATCTTCAATTCGGAGCCGGCTGCGCAGATCGAGGACGGATGGCTAGACACCGCCTCGGGGGCTGCAACCTCTACGGCGATAGAGCCGAACACTGACCTTGTCCCTCATGAAGCTCGTGACTCCGAGGTGCCGGACTCCTTGCCGGACTCCGAACCTCCCGCGCCCCCTCCAATCGAATCCGATTGGGCGCCGGTCATGGAGTTCACCGCAGCGGACATCTTTCAACACTCACCTTTCGGCGACATCTTGAGTTCGCTAAAGTATCTCTCGTTATCAGGAGAGCCCTGGCCGGACTGCGGTCAGGACGGTTGGGATGCGGACGACGAAGAAATTCAAAGCCCACCCACCACCCACTTAGTAGCCACTGTCGACGATCTAACCGACATGCTAGACTACGACTCCGAAGACATCGACGGTATGGACGACGATGCCGGAGACGACCAAGAACCAGCGCCTACCGGGCACTGGAAAGCCACCTCATCATATGACATATACATGGTGGATATCCCAAAGGATGGGAATGGCGAAGGAACAGCGGAGGATGACCCCTCCAAGAAACAGCCCAAGCGCCGGCGTCAGCGGCGCCGCTCTAAATCCCGCCACAGCAAGAATGAAGATTCCGGCACCGGAGATAATAACACACCAGACAGTGCCGAAGACAACCCACTCCAGCAAGATTCAGCGCAGGAGGACGGAGACGCCAGCCCTCATGAGAGAGCGGCAGAAGAAGAGGTAGAGGATTATATGCCTCCCTCCGGAGACGAGGCAAGCCTCGACGATGACGAATTCGTCGTGCCTGAGGATCCCGTCGAACAAGAGCGTTTTAAACGCAGGCTTATGGCCACGGCAAACAGCCTCAAGAAAAAGCAGCAACAGCTTAGAGCTGATCAAGATCTGCTAGCCGACAGATGGACTGAAGTCCTCGCGGCCGAAGAGCATGAGCTCGAACGCCCCTCCAAAAGCTACCCTAAACGCAAGCTGCTCCCCCGATTAGAGGAGGAGGCGTATGAACCTGCATCACCAGCAGACAATACGGCTGACCGACCACCCCGTGGTCGCGACAGAGAGGCCCCTAGGCCCTTCACTAGAACCGTACCCCGGCATCGCTCGAAAAGCACAAGGCCACAGGGGAACGCTCCGGACTTGCGAGATATATTGGAGGATAAGGCAAGACAATCAAGATCGATCTATGGATCGCGTGGGCGCCCCATGATACGTGACGACAACCGTCGCGCCGGACACAGTAAGTCCGGCCGGGCCGAACAAAATAGACAAAGCTCTTTTGAGCTCCGTCGTGATATCGCCCAGTACAGAGGCGCCGCACACCCACTATGCTTCACAGATGAAGTAATGGATCATCAAATCCCCGAAGGGTTTAAACCCGTGAATATTGAATCTTACGATGGCACAACAGACCCCGCGGTTTGGATCGAAGACTATCTCCTCCACATCCACATGGCCCGCGGTGACGATCTTCACGCCATCAAATATCTCCCACTCAAACTTAAAGGACCAGCCCGGCATTGGCTTAACAGCTTGCCAGCAGAGTCAATCGGGAGTTGGGAAGACCTGGAAGCCGCATTCCTCGATAACTTCCAAGGCACGTATGTGCGACCACCAGACGCTGATGACCTAAGCCACATAATTCAGCAGCCAGACGAATCGGCCAGACAATTCTGGACACGGTTCTTAACCAAGAAAAACCAAATCGTCGACTGTCCGGATGCGGAGGCCCTCGCGGCCTTCAAGCATAACATCCGCGACGAGTGGCTTGCCCGGCACCTGGGACAGGAAAAGCCGAAATCCATGGCAGCCCTCACATCACTCATGACCCGCTTCTGCGCGGGTGAGGACAGCTGGCTAGCACGCAGCAACAACCTCAGCAAAAATTCTGGCAGTCCGGATATCAAGGACCGTAATGGCAGGTCGCGTCGCAACAAAAACAAACGCCGCATTAACGGCGATAATAGTGAAGATACGGCAGTCAATGCCGGATTCAGAGGCTCTAAACCCGGTCAGCGGAAAAAGCCATTCAAAAGAACTACTCCGGGTCCGTCCAATTTGGACCGAATACTCGACCGCTCGTGCCAGATACACGGCACCCCCGAAAAGCCAGCCAACCACACCAACAGGGACTGTTGGGTATTCAAGCAGGCAGGCAAGTTAATTGCCGAAAACAATGACAAGGGGCTGCATAGCGATGACGAGGAAGAGACCCGACCGCCGAACAATAGAGGACAGAAGGGTTTCCCCCCACAGGTGCGGACGGTGAACATGATATACGCAACGCACATACCCAAAAGGGAGCGGAAGCGTGCACTCAGGGATGTATACGCGATGGAGCCAGTTGCCCCGAAGTTCAATCCATGGTCCTCCTGCCCGATCACTTTTGACCGAAGGGACCACCCCACCAGCATCCGCCACGGCGGATTCGCCGCATTGGTTTTAGACCCAATCGTCGATGGATTTCACCTCACCAGAGTCCTGATGGACGGCGGCAGCAGCCTGAACCTGCTTTATCAGGATACAGTGCGCAAAATGGGCATAGACCCCTCAAGGATTAAACCTACCAAGACGACCTTTAAAGGCGTCATACCAGGTGTAGAAGCCAATTGTACAGGCTCAGTTACACTGGAAGTGGTCTTCGGATCCCCGGATAACTTCCGAAGCGAGGAGTTAATCTTCGACATAGTTCCGTTCCGCAGCGGCTATCATGCTCTGCTCGGACGTACCGCGTTCGCAAAGTTCAACGCGGTGCCGCACTACGCATACCTCAAGCTCAAGATGCCAGGCCCTCGAGGAGTCATCACGGTCAACGGAAACACTGAACGCTCTCTCCGAACGGAGGAACATACAGCGGCTCTCGCGGCAGAAGTACAGTGCAGCCTCTTAAGGCAATTCTCGAGTCCGGCCGTTAAGCGACCGGACACGGCTAAACGCGCCCGGAGTAACCTACAACAAGACCACCTGGCACGTTCCGAGCACGCGTAGCAGTGCGGCCCCAACCCCAGCCCCTGCAAAACGTCAAGACAGGTCCTTCGCGTACACCATTACGCTCTGAAGATACCATGGGCATGGGGAGAGGGGCACGACCACGATAGGCCCAGACTGCGGCTCAACCACACCAGGGGCTCTCAAGTGTGTCGTTCTTTTTTTCTTTTTCCTTTTTATTTTTACCCACAGGACTCCGTTCGTCAGAGGCCCTGTCCGGCAGCAGACCTGCCGAACTCACGATGCAACAGCCAGGGAAGGAGAAAGGCTACAACGAATATCCAGGTGGTCTCCATTACGAGCATTAAATCTGTTTTATGCACCATTCCGCAGCCTACCCCTGGAGGGGGACATGTTTAATAGTCCCACCCCTTGCTTATCGCACCATTTGTATCGTTCTGCATTTACAGCAGTTTTTCTTGAATAAGTAATGCAGCACCTTTTTGCTTCCAATTGCATTTCTTTCTTATACATATGTTCATTTATGACATGTTGCATCCGTACATTTTGGTACGGCTAAATACACCAGGGGCTTATGTTTCCCGCATCATGGTGTGATAAGTCCGAACACTTTCACAAGTGCGGCACCCCGAACTTATAGCATTATATGCATCGGCTCCGAATCATGTCTTGGGTCAATAGTTGGGTTTGCCCGGCTCCCATGTTTTGGTACCTTACGTTCCGTTGTATCGGCTAAGGTAGCACTGGGAGAACCACTGCGATTGCGCCCCAGTTGAGCTGGGCGAGCGCCTCAGTGGAGAAAGCTAAAACTGACCGTCATGATGAGGCGAGAGCTGGTCGCTGTTCGAGAGGTTTTTTGCGAGTCCCTAAAGACTTATGCCGCTTAGAGCGAGGAGCCGGCTTTTGTCCGGCCCAGGCGTGGATAGCGCCCCAAATTCGGCCTTCCGAAGACTAGGGGCTTCGCCGAAATTTAAAATTATAGAATTCTATGGCTAAGTGAGAGTGTTCAAGCATTATAAGTCCGGTTGCCTTGTTCGCTGTGTTGAGCGCCTCCCTAGATGGACCCAAAAATGGGAACAAGAGTGCTCAAGTTTATCCCGAACACCCCAGCACTCGTGGCATGGGGGCTGAAGCCGACGACTTGCCATCTCTCAGATTTGATAAACAGCCGCACAGAAGGTAATATTTTAAATTAACAAGCGTTGCTTAGCGCATATGAACTAAGTTTTCAGCGCACAGGATAACAAAATGCGAGTCTACTCAAATATTACATCTTTGGAGCACTCACCCGCAATAGTGCGGGCACCCTTCAGCACAGTCTTATAATACATCTCGGGAGTACGATACTCCTTGCCCTGCGGTGGCGCGTCCGTCACAAGCTTCTGAGCATCCATCTTGCCCCAGTGCACCTTTGCGCGGGCAAGGGCCCGACGGGCACCTTCAATACAGGCGGAGTGCTTGATGACTTCAACCCATGGACACGCATCCACCAGCCGCCGCACCAGGCCGAAGTAGCTCCCAGGCATGGCCTCCTTCGGCCACAGCCGAACAATGAGGCCCTTCATGGCCTGTTCGGCCGCCTTGTGGAGCTCGACCAGCTGCTTCAGCTGGTCGCTAAGGGGCACCGGATGTCCGGCCTCAGCATACTGAGACCAGAAGACCTTCTCCGTCGAGCTCCCCTCCTCGGCCCGGTAGAACGCGGCAGCATCGGACACGCTGCGAGGAAGATCTGCGAACGCTCCTGGAGAGCTCCGAATTCGGGTAAGCAACAGGTAATTAACACTCACATGCTTACTTTGCATGAAAAATGCCTTACCCGCTGCTATTTTCTTCAACGCCTCGATTTCTTGGAGGGCCTTGTAGGCTTCGGCCTTAGCGGCTTTGGCACTCTCAAGAGCCGTTGCAAGCTCAGACTCTCGAGTCTTCGAGTCACGCTCCAGGCTCTCATGTTTTTTCACAAGATCCTGGAGCTCTTGCTGTACCTCCGCCACCCGCGCCTCCTGCTTCTCTCGCTCGGTACGCTCCGCGGCCGCATTACGTTCGGCCGCGGCCACCGCCTCCTTCAGGGTAGCCACCTCGTTAGTGGCCCCTGCAATACCCACGTTATCCTTGTCATTCTTCTTGCAACCAAAATCCTTTTCTGTAAGGTACAATTTTAATAAGGTGTTACTCACCTTCCTTGTCCTCGAGCTGCTTCTTGGCACGGCCGAGCTCGTTCTTGGACCGCTCGAGGCTTTGCTTCAAAGTATTGACCTCCGCAGTCAATGCGGCAGAGGTCAGCAGCGCAGCCTGCAATCCCATATTGACATATTTTTTATGACTCCTGCGTATATCTTTTTAGATCCTCAGTCCGGCTTTTCTTTCCGAACACCGAACCGAGCATCAGGGGCTACTGTCTATGCGGTACTATTTTACATATATCAAAATTCTTACCTCAAAGCCTGTTAGAAGGCTGCTGCAGGCTTCGGTCAGCCCGCTCTTGGCGAGCTGAACCTTCTGAATCACCGCACTCATAACAGTGCGGTGTTCCTCTTCGATGGAGGCGCCATTGAGCGCCTCCAGCAAGCTATCCGGCGCCTCCGGTTGGACGGAGGCTGCCGGCGTCACGGTCTTGCCCTTCTTACGAAGGGGCCGCCCGCCGGACTCCGGAGCCACTATGGGTTCCGGGGCCGAGTCCGGTGCAAAGTCCGGGAGGTTGTCCTGCGACACCTCCGGGGCCTCCTCCTCCTGGTGGGTCCCTTCCCGGGATCCCACCTCGGCATCGTCCGCATCACGGGGGGTGGAGGCGGTCGGAAGAGAATCCATATCCGACGCACCTAAGGACCCGCTCGACGAAGCGGGAAGATCATCCTTGGGCGGACTGCAGGGTTGTATGCGGCATTAGAAAGACATTGCGTGGCAAAAAAGAAAAACCATGAAGTTATTCGGGAGTCCGGATACTTACGATCTCGCCAGGGGCTTGGCCCTTGGAGGCCAGTCCTCGTCGTCGTCACTGGCGTTGGCAGAGCAGTCCGGGGAAAGAGTTTTTCCCTTCTTGGACCCTTCGGCCTCCCTCGTTGGGGAGGCCTTCCTTTTCCTCCCTCCCCCCGCTGGGGGAGAGGCTTTCTTCTTCTCCTCCTCACCTTTGTGAGAGGAGTCGGCCTCGGAGTCGTCATCCGATAACACCTGAAAACGGGAACTCTTCCGAGTGCCCGTGGCCTTCTTCTTGGCCTTCTTCTCCGGCACCACGTGGGGTGCCGGAGCCAGCAGCCCCGTTAGGCGGGCGTCCGCTGGGTCCTCTGGCAATGGGGCCGGACAGATAGTCTGTTCGGCCTTCGTCAGCCAGTCCTGTCAAAGGAAAGGGAGTTTAGATCCCGCATAGAGTCAAACTATGGAAAACAAGCGTCCCGTAAAGGACAAAATCGCTTACCTCGTCAGCCGGACGCTGCGAGCTGAATCCGCGATCTTCGGTAGCGGATGCGGGAGCCTCGGCGCCCTTGAACAGCACCTTCCAGACATCTTCGTACGTAGTGTCGAAGAGCCCGCTCAAAGTCTGGTGCTGCGCCGGATCGAACTCCCACATGTTGAAGCCCCGTCGTTGGCACGGGAGGATCCGGCGGATGAGCATGACCTGGACTACGTTGACAAGCTTGAGCTTCTTGTCCACTAGCTTTTGGACGCAGGCTTGGAGTCCGGTCAGCTCCTCCGAATCACCCCATGTCCGGCCGCTCTCTTTCCAGGAGGTGAGCCGTGTGGGGATGCCAGATCTGAATTCGGGGGCCGCTGCCCATTCGGGGTCACGCGGCTCGGTGATGTAGAACCACCCCGATTGCCACCCCTTAATGGTTTCCACGAAAGTGCCCTCAAGCCAAGTAACGTTGGACATCCTGCCCACCATGGCGCCTCCGCACTCCGCTTGGCTGCCCTTCACAACCTTCGGCTTGACACTGAAGGTCTTGAGCCACAAGCCGAAGTGGGGCTGGATGCAGAGGAAGGCCTCACACACGACGATAAACGCCGAGATGTTGAGGATGAAATTCGGGGCCAGATCATGGAAATCCAGGCCGTAGTAGAACATGAGCCCCCGGACAAAGGGATGGAGTGGGAAGCCCAGTCCGCGGAGGAAATGGGTAAGAAATACTACCCTCTCATGGGGCCTGGGGGTGGGGATGAGCTCTCCCTCGTCGGGGAGCCGATGCGCGATGTTGCTGGATAAATATCCGGCGCTGCGCAGCTTCTGGATGTGCCCCTCCGTGACGGAGGAGGCCATCCACTTGCCTCCCGCTCCGGACATAGTTGGAGAAGGTTGAGGTGAGATGTGCGGACTTGGGCGCTGGAGCTCGAGTTCGCGGAGATGGATAAGCCAAGGAGGAAGAAGGCGCAGGTAAAAGGGTTGGATCTTTATCCCCTTATATGGGCGGACACAAACATGCGTCCCCACCGGCCTGATAAAACTCGCTTATCCCCAAGCGCCGCAATCAATGGCGCGGTTGGGTTACCCACGTCCGTATTGATGGGAATCCCGGAATAAGGGGAACACGATCTCTGCTTCGACAAGACGTGCCAAGGAAACCGCTTCGCTAAACGCGCTGAGGTGGTACAATAAAAACAATTCGAGTAAAGGCTTGGTAGTGGTGTGACGTCACGCCACGAAATACGTCAGCAGATTGAACTTGTGTAAATATTATTCTCTCTACGGTGGTATGTGGAATTTATTTTGCAGAGCCGGACACTATCCTGGTGTTCACAATCTTCTATAAATTATTCGGAGGAGGAACCCGCCTTGCAATGCCGAAGACAATATGCGCGCCGGACTCGTCGTCATTGAAGCCTGGTTCAGGGGCTACTGAGGGAGTCCTGGACTAGGGGGTGTCCGGATAGCCGAACTATCATCATCGGCCGGACTCCAAGACTATGAAGATACAAGATTGAAGACTTCGTCCCGTGTCCGGATGGGACTTTCCTTGGCGTGGAAGGCAAGCTTGGCGATACGGATATGTAGATCTCCTACCATTGTAACCGACTCTGTGTAACCCTAGCCCTCTCCGGTGTCTATATAAACCGGATGGCTTTAGTCCATAGGACGTACAACAATCATACCATAGGCTAGCTTCTAGGGTTTAGCCTCCTTGATCTCGTGGTAGATCTACTCTTGTAACACACATCATCAATATTAATCAAGCAGGACGTAGGGTTTTACCTCCATCAAGAGGGCCCGAACCTGGGTAAAACATCGTGTCCCTTGTCTCCTGTTACCATCCGCCTAGACGCACAGTTCGGGACCCCCTACCCGAGATCCGCCGGTTTTGACACCGACAACGGGCCTTGGTCCTTACGCGGTTTCCACGCCGGGATTCGAGGTCGAGCCGTTTCGAGCCGGGAGTGACCCCCGGCCATCGGTTGCCGACTCGTCGTAAGGGCTCAAGGCCAGCAGAGGTTGTGAGGGGGCAGGGGGTCCCGAGCTGTGGATCTTGGAAGTGGGGAACAAGGGACGATGAACACGGTGTTTACCCAAGTTTGGGCTCTCTCGAAGAGGTAATACCATACGTCATGCTTGATTATATTGGATATGTATATGGTTACAGGGTGGATCTACCTCGAGATCAGCATGAGCTAAACCCTAAGGCGATGAGGTGATGTATGTAGCTCTAGCCCTAAAGACTACGAGCCTCGGTTTTTATAGACACCGATAGGGTTAGGGTTACACGTGATAGGTTACAAAAAGAGAAAGATCTTGCCTGTTCTTGGCTTGGAGGGCACACCACGACTCCAAAATCTCCTTATCCGATCATGGGTCCATACTCGGTCTTGGCCCCATAGCAGCCCATCAGTCCGGCCCAAGCACAACAGGCCAACAACCCGAGGACCCCTTAATCCAGGACTTCGTTAATGGGTGACATTTGTTTGCAAGTTCCAACTGGCGAATAATGGTGTAGATGATAAGACATGGGTTGGTGTTACTTCCTTTTGCAACCTCTTTGCTAAAGTGATTCAAGATATGTTTGCTTGCTCATTTAGGATAGTTACTGAACCTCTTTGGTACCAAGGGTTGTTCTGTTTTTGCAGAAACCTTATTCTAGATTTATATTTACGCATATGATCTTTTATCCTGGTTTGTGAGGATCGTTAATTGGTTTCATCATTTTTATAGGCTATTGAAGGTGACACAATCATGAATGGCCGCACTAATGGGTAGGAGAGTTTCTAAAGGGTTATAATAAGGAATGTTAAGATGCTATAAGGGTTGAAAGAATTTGTCAAAACATGTTTAGCTATTTGAAAAATCATCAAATGTATTCTAGAAGAAAGGAACAATTGTATGTTTTATGGTGTAGCAGTCAGGAACTACAAACATGTATCTTGTCATTCTAATGGAAGTTTGTCTAAGGAGACAAAGTCCTGGATGTGGGGTTGTTCATGCGGTGCATATGTTAAAATGTTAGGGGTGACTGTTAAATGAATTTAGTAGCTCAATACTTCTGGTTTGTGTGTTGGCGCAAGAATAGTTTCAATACATACATTAGCATATACATACTTGGAAGTGTGTAACACATCTTGTCTGGAGTAAGGAGATTTAATATGTATACAAGGAAACTTACAAAATTTGTGCTGTTTATTTACATTGCAGGGTAAAAGCCACACAACCTCACTGTACTTCTAAGTTTGTTGTATTTGAAGAGCTATGTTGTTTAGTGATATGCAACAATGCTTACAATTCGGACAAAGAGTTTAGTTGTTTCACAACAAATAATAGGTTAAATGATTGTAATGTTTGACTATTTATATTCGTCAAAACGTGCGTCGGACATGCACGCTTACTAGCCAACGAAAAAGACCAAAACAGCAAAATAAACCGGCTATGTGGCAAGTCTAGTCACCACCAAATACCCTAGGCACAAAGTGCATCAATGAGGTTATAAATATATTTTTCTTCAAAATATGGGTAATGTCTGTCACAAAGGTCAATCTTGGTGGTAGACAAGGGGAATTTTACTCTAAAAGAAGTAGTAAACATTTACAATAACAATCTATATTTACTCTATTGGATATGCTCTTACACTGTATTGGAATTTCTCTATATTTAGTGGAATTAGAAGGGTGATCCCCGTATTTGTGTAGCTAGATTATAAATGAACTTTCCGTATTTTTTTACATATATTTGAATTCAAACAACGAAATTTACCACAATTTGGCAAAATAAATTCATTTGACTAGATATTTGGCCTTTTAAGGCTGCTAGACATTGGTTTGCTCTCATGTATTCTTGCTCGGTTATATTTTTAATCTACGGCCCATGTAAATTACATTGCCTAAACACTTTAGTACCATTTTCAATCATCATTTGCTCTATCCACTAGTAGAAAAGAGGGCTTTGGTCCAGGCCGGATTAGCCCATTAGTCCCGGTTTAGTTCAGAACCGGGACCCATGGGGGCATTAGTCCCGGTTCGTGAGCCCAGGGGGCCGGCCGGGCCACGTGGGCCATTTGTCCTGGTTCGTTTGGACCTTTAGTCCCGGTTCGAGCCACCAACCGGTACTAATGGGGTTTGAGGCATTAGTACCGGTTCATGGCACAAACCTGTACTAAAGGTCCCATTTTCAAACTCTACCCCCCCCGGTGGATCGCCTTTTCAGTTTTAAAAAAATAAAAGAAAATGATGGAAATGTCAAAAAAAATAAAAGAAAACAAGTTTCTCATGTGATATGTGGTCTAGTTGTTGGGAAAATTTGCAAATATGAATTTTGACGTTATTTGCAAAATCTCTCGAAAATTTGTAAAATGGGCATAACTTTTGCATACTAACTCGGATGAAAAAGTATTTTATATGAAAAATCATCTACTCGAAAAGTTACATCCAAATTTAACGGGGGGAACCCTGCTAAACATTTTCAAAATCCTCAAAAACCTAACAGAAAAAAGTTACGAGGCTTTTAAAATCTGGAGGCAAAAAAATTCATCAAATATCAGTTTTTTTTTGAATTTTTGTTAAATCTGGTCAAACTATGGTCAAACTATGGTCAAACTACTTATTCAAGAAGTATTAGTGTTACTAAATAATTATTCAAGAATATTAGTGTTACTAAATAATTATTTCAGTTTTTTGTATTTTGGTCAAATCTGGTCAAACAATGGTCAAACTAATTATTCAAGAAATATTAGTGTTACTAAATATTAGTGTTATTTTTTAGAACAATAGTTTCAAACTCAAACAGTGAAATGTGTGACTTCATGCTCAAGCTAAATTCCTGAGGTTAATAGGATTGGCATCTTACTATTGTTAGGAAAACAACAAGTGCAGACTTGGAAACGAGGATAGAACCCGGAAGTTAAGCGTGCTCAACCTGGAGTAGTGAGAGGATGGGTGAACGTCCGGGAAGTTAGATGATGAGGGGTGATTAGAGGTTAAATTGAGCAGTGATGAGGGGTGATTAGAGATGAGAGGTTAAAATAATTCAGAAATTTGAAAAAAAATTATCCAAAAAAAATCAATTTCCTTTAGTTCCGGTTCGTGTAAGAACCGAGACTAAAGGGGGAGGCTTTAGTAACGACCCTTTAGTCCCGGTTCCCAGAACCGGGACTAAAGGCCCTTATGAATCGGGACAAATACCCATTTTTCTACTAGTGATCCTCCTAAAATTAATCTTTGATATATATTTTTACAAAGAATACATTTTTAGAGCTGTACACATGAATGCAGTGATTCTTTTTTTTCTTTTGTACAATCTCTAATTTATTAGGAGCAGCAGTATCATGTAAGCTCGAGCGCCGAATTGGATTGCCATGTATTCATGTCTATTTGCATCCATGCATTACTGTTTGTGTTATGTGTATGTTGG
Source organism: Triticum aestivum (assembly GCF_018294505.1). Taxonomy (NCBI): domain Eukaryota; kingdom Viridiplantae; phylum Streptophyta; class Magnoliopsida; order Poales; family Poaceae; genus Triticum; species Triticum aestivum. The sequence continues at coordinate 124,250,574 of NC_057798.1, forward strand.
TGGTTCCATATATATCCTCACCTGGTGCATGTGACTGTGTTAGATGTACTACTACTAATATAAAGTCTTGTAAAATCAACATTAACGGTGTGGGAAATTTAGCCTATGTGGATGAATAAGATGAGTATGTAATATAGATATATACGCACTAATAGAAAAACACCTAATAGTCCCGGTTCGTAAGGGCCTTTAATCCCGGTTCATGAACCGGGACTAATGGGTCGTTACTAATACCTCCACCCATTAGTCCCGGTTCAAACATGAACCGGGACCATGCCTCCACGTGGCCCTGTGCGCCGAGCCCAGTCAGGGGGCCTTTGGTCCCGGTTGGTGGCACCAACCGGGACCAAAAGTCCATGTTTTTTTAGAAAAGTGGCTGCTTTAGGGGTTTTGGGGGTTATTTTCAGGTTGTTATTAGCTAGCTAATAGAAAGAAGTGTCCTCTCTTATATCTTCGTCCTTGGTTTACCAACACTGCTGCTATATATGTTCATTTCACCAGCTGATATAATAACTCATGCATGCTCGCATCATACATCATCATATATAATAACAAGTCCTACTAATCATGCATCATCATACAACTTCTACTCGTTATTAATAATAAGTCATACGATCATCATCCTCATAGTCATCGAACCCAACCCTACATAATTGTTCTTAGCACATGATCATCAGTATCAGGTAGGACACACACCCTTAAGGTAAAATAGCATAAAACAATATAGACCCGGACTCTCCATTATGAAGAATGGCGATCATCCTGTCTCCAATTTTTGCCCTTCGCTGATTGTTGCTTTCAAGAAGCTCCTTACGACTGTCCATACATTTTTCCATTCTTTGATTGTCATGCCTCCACTTGTTTTAGAAACCCGGTATGGACAGTTCAGATTCGTAGGAAGACCTGGTTGTATGTTCAAAACATGAAGGCTACCGTGTGTATACATCAGATGAGGCACACAATCATTCGGGATTATCTCTTGAAAAACATAGTAATAACTTCGTAGTTAGCAATGATGTACTAGTTTTAGAAGTGTGCAAAAAGATGCACGGATGTCGTAATAGTAAAAAATCTTATCAGGGTATCTCCATGGTAGTTACCGTAGTTCAACACGTGCACTAGTGGCACGTATTGACCATAATGTTGAGGAGTTCGATTGTAGACATTGTAATTCTCAAGATCAGTACAAAATCCAACCAGATGATTTTTCTCCTGATAAGTTAGTTCGGAGCCTTCGGTGTAGTAGGTTCTGTCTACCATCTTCCGCACATTCTTTGAAGAATGAAAATAAGCTGTCAATGGAAATAAGTTGACAACTATTTTGAAATAAACAATATAAATTACTTAATAACTATGTTAAGCTCACATGGGGGAAGAATTGGAGGTGTATCCACAAGGACGAAAATCGTAGGTCTCTCTTACGCGATTGTAGGATCACCAAGATCCATGGTGACAAGCATACCCTCATCAAAACCATACATCTTGCAAAGTGCTTCCCAATTTTTGCAACCAAAATGGGTTACACTCTGAGCATTGTACAGCTTTACTTGAAAATCCACACCATGATGGGTACTTAGGATAATTTTTTTGGTTTCCATACTTTCTTGGTCTTCAAAACCCATCCTCTTCAAGACATAGCGTCTTGCAAAGCATGGGATAAGCTAGTTGAATTGGAAAAGATGAAAAATACACATTAAAATAGTTGAAGTCGTGCTCAATTATGAAAAAAAACTATTGTCGTCGTTGCGTACCGTATGAACATCGCAGGTCTCCTCGAGCTTAATGCTGAAGCGCTGATCTTTGTCCAGCTCAATGAACCTGTCGCAGATACCTCGGTCGTCGTGGCACCAGTCGCACTCCCCCGGGCGGTTTTCGTCGTCCGATGAGTACGACATTTCCGGCCTATGTTCATAATTCAAATATTAAATGTATGTACTAAAAAACCTAAATTAGATATTAATCACGGGTTGACTATCGGTGATGGTATGTAGCTCCTCCTTTCATTCCCGAGTGCATTATTACAACAACTTGTCTAGCACACGAGAATGAAGGAGAAGCTACCCCCATGATGGCGTGGATGATGGAGGGGGCTCCTAGATTTCTGCATGGAGTGCTCTTCAATTTTAGCATTCAAAGTAGGACTACTTTTCCAATATGAGCATTCAATAAGCAAAATCAAATCATAAAATAAAGTAGTATTCAAATTAGTATGCATTCAATTATAACCAAAAGTACATCATCTCTTGTGTCCGTACATCGTCGAATACTCCTCGAATACTATCATACATATAGCATCGCTAATTAATATAGCTAGAACCGTAGCGCCCAACGGGTATCGTCGCGGGCGGTGGACACCCAAAGATAAGGAACGATCACAGGATCATAGCTCCACTGAGATCCCTGAAGAACCTGCCAGGTATTGTCGAACCTGCCCTCCAACGCAACCATGTAGCGACGGATGTGCTCATCCTCCTCGCTGACACGGTGACGTACCACCTCCACGGTGTCCGGAAGCCTCGGCACCGTCACTGGCCCATGCGACTGCCACCAAACAAGGATCGGGTCAACAACGGGCTGCCTCCTCACCAACCTACGTCCCCCAGAAGGTAGCACCTCCCAATACCAGCCCGGCGGAGCCCAGTCCCGAACATGGCCCTGATCAAGCAGGCCTCCACCGCCGAGTTGACGACGACGAGGATGCGGGATAGGCATCGCCGACGTTGATGCAGGAACTACGTACTTCTATATATAGTTAAATAAAATAGTTTTATTAATTAAATCAACTATCTAGTTCAACTACTAAGTACTTACTAAAAATAAAGTAGCACTTACTATATTGTACTTACTAAAAATAAACTAGTATTTTTCTAACTAACTAATATTTTTCTAATTAATTATATTACCAAAAACATCTAAATAAAATAGTAATTATATTTTTCTAACTAGCTAGTTCAATTATAGTACTTACTAACACAATCTAAATATCACCAAAAAATCTATTAACAATAATATCACCAAACATACTATGAACAAATTAATAGAAAAAAAATCTATTAACAGAAAAAAAATCTAACACAATATGAACAAATTAATTACACCAAAAAAATCTATTAACAGAAAAAAAAATCTAACACAATATGAACAAATTAATTACACCAAAAAAATCTATTAACAGAAAAAAAATCTAACACAATATGAATAAATTAATTACATCAAAAAAATCTATTAACAGAAAAAAAAACTAACACAATATGAACAAATTAATTACACCAAAAAAATCTATTAACAGAAAAAAAATCTAACACAATATGAACAAATTAATTACACAATCTAAATTAACATACTATGAACTACATATCTAAATTACTACACATCTAATCTAACAAAAAATCTATAAACTACAAAAAAATCTAAAAAAAACTAACAAAAATCATAAAACGTTGCTCACGGCGAGGTCGACGGCGACGACGACGGCGAGGGCGAAGGCGAGGTGCGGCGCGGGGCGGCGACGGTGTCGGGGGCGGTGATGTCGGGCGGCAGGGCGGGGCGGGGCGGCGACGACGTCGGGGCGGGGCGGGGCGGCGACGACGTTGGGGCGGGGCGGGTCAGCGACGGCGTCGGGGCGGGGCGGCGATGGTGTCGGGACGGGGCGGCGACGGCGAGGTGGCGGCAGGCGACGGCGTTGGGAGATCGAGAGGAGGAGGAGAGATCAAAATGGGGATGCGGTTCTGAAATTTTCCTTATATAGCAAAGCCTTTAGTCCCGGTTGGTGGCACCAACCGGGACCAATGACCCCCTTTAGTCCCGGTTGGTACCACCAACCGGGACCAAAGGTCACTTTTCAGCAGCCAAAAGGGCGGGAAGCATAGGGCTTTGGTCCCGGTTGGTGCCACCAACCGGGACTAAAGGGTAGGCATTGGTCCCAGTTGAAGCCACGAACGGGATCAATGGTCGTGTGCTGGCACGGTGCGGCACGAAAGTTTAGTCCCACCTCGCTAGCTGGGAGGGGCGCGCAGTGGTTTATAAGCCCCACTGCCGCACCCCTCTCGAGCTCCTCTCCACTTCAGGCTTACGGGCCTACTTACTACCGCGTTGCCTGATGGGCCTACTGGACCACCTGCGGGCCTGAATCCTGGCCCATGGTGGGTTTCTAGTCGTATTCAGGCCGTGGGGGCCCAGTAGGAGGCACTTTTTTTCTCTTTACTTATTGTTGCTATTTTTATTTTTTCCCAGATTTTTTGTTTTGTTTTCTGCATTATTTATTTTCTTTTGTTTTTTTGCTTTATTTTTTAATTCTTTTTGCTTTTAGTTTTAGAACAATTTTAAACTTTGTGTTAGTGCCATTAGTTCTCAAATTTGAAAACACTTTTTTTGTTTTTTTGTTTTGTTTCGTGCTTTATTTATTTTATTTTGTTTCTACTTACAACAAAATACTTATTGTTGCTATTTTTATTTCCCCCCCAGATTTTTTGTTTTGTTTTCTGCATTATTTATTTTCTTTTGTTTTTTTGCTTTATTTTTTAATTCTTTTTGCTTTTAGTTTTAGAAAACTTATAAACTTTCTGTTAGTGCCATTAGTTTTCAAATTTGAATACACTTTTTTTGTTTTCTTTTTGCTTTATTTATTTTATTTTATTTCCAGTTTTTTTGTTTTGTTTTCTGCATTATTTATTTTTCTTTTGTTTTCTGCATTAAAGCATTTCAAATGAACTCTGAAAAAGTTGAAAGTTGAAAGTTGGCATGGTATCACGAGGGCCGAATCATAAGACTAAAGAGGGGCATTTATCCCGTTTGTAGCCACCAACCGGTACCAATGGACCCATCTAATTACATATCTACGGTGGTTTCACTAGTGGGGTTTTTTAGTCCCACCTCGCCAAGCGAGAGGCACTCGCAGCTGTTTATAAGCCCTGAGTGCAGAGACGATGAAGAAGAGGCTCAATGCTCACCTGCATGTTGGTTCGCTTCAAGCCTTGAGGAAAAGGGTGTGACGCCCTCGATTCAATCGTACACTAATCATACACGCAAATGTGTACGATCAAGGTCAAGGACTCACGGGAAGATATCACAACACAACTCTAGACACAAATTAAAATAATACAAGCTTTATGTTACAAGCCAGGGGCCTCGAGGGCTCGAATACATAAGCTCGAATACATAAGAGTCAGCGGAAGCAACAATATCTGAGTACATGCATGAGTTAGACAAGTTTGCCTTAAGAAGGCTAGCACAAAAGCAACATCGATCGAAAAGGCAAGGCCTCCTGCCTGGGAGCCTCCTAACTACTCCTGGTCATCGGAGGCCTCCACGTAGTAGTAAGCATCGGCGGTGGCATCTGGCTCCTGGGCTCCGTCATCTGGTTGCATCAGCTGGAAAGAAGAAAGGGGGAAAAGGGGGAGCAAAGCAACCGTGAGTACTCATCCAAAGTACTCGCAAGCAAGGATCTACACTACATATGCAACATTATCAAAGGAAGGCTGTATATGTGGACTGGGCTGCAGAAATGCCAGAATAGAGAGAAGGCCTAGTCCTGTCGAAGACTAGCATCTTCTGGAAACCACCATCTTGCAGCAAACAAGAGGGAGTAGAGTAGCATAAAGTAAAGTGGTAGTAGTGTTATCAACCTCGGCCAGAGATCCTTTCTCGACTCCCTGCGAGAAAGCAATCCCAGAGCCATACTATCTAGTTATCATCACAATCAAAACCTCATCACCATCCAGTTCTAGTTGTATCAATCGGGATACAACTCCAAGCGTCCGTTACCGTAGGACAGGCTATGCATAGATTAGTTCTTCCCTGCAGGGGTGCACCAACTTACCCACCACGCTCGATTGACTCTGGCCGGACACACTTTCCTGGGTCATGCCCGACCTCGGCCAAACAATACGCCGCAACCCGACCTAGGCTTAATAGAGAGGTCAAGCACGCCGGACTAAGCCTATGCCCCCAGGGGTCATGGGCCATCGCCCCGGGAACTCCTGCACGTTGCGTGGGCGGCCGGTGAGCCGACCTAGCTACCTCCCTAAAAAGGCAGGAGCTTACCAGTCCAACCCGGCGCGCGCCGCTCCGTCGCTGACGTCTATTAAGCTTCGGCTGATGTACACGACGCAGAACGCCCATACTATGCCCACGTGATGGTTAGTGCTATCAGGCCAGAGGCCCCTCGGATCAAATATCCAAATCGTAGTGGATTAGGAACGCGCGGTAACAAGCAGAGACTCACGAAAAATGTGACCCCGTTGCCCCATCTCGAGGACTTGCGGCAAGGGCTAGGAATGCCCGGCCACGCCTCGTAATTATCTCGCGGGCGCCCTCCAGGTCAACCCGACTCCACATCACTCGCAATTAAGCTCGCGCGGGTACCCCTCAGGGTCGACCCGTCTTTCCAAGTAACAGTGGTAAAGTCCAAGTATCCGTGTGTCCAAACATTAAGGGGAAAACCCGAGGAATCACCCCCGGTGAATTCCACTCGATGTAATCATCAAGGTGAACGTAAGAGGAATCACCCCCGAGGTTCACACTTGAGGGGTTGCACGACAGAGTCGTATCGGAAGTGGTTAAAGAGGAAATCACCCTCGATGACCACGACCGAATAGCTACACTACAGGGTTAACATCAGAAGTGTTGTAGAGGTCTCACCCTCGGCACTCGATAGTATCCCAGTAGTGTCGAGCAACTAAGGGGAAAGTGATGTGTGGTGCCGGGGCCTGGTCTTCGATCCCGTTGATCGGGTCTTCAATGATGAAGCAGGGGCAACAAGGACAAGGTGGGGGTCACTGATGGATCACTAACCAACCTATACTAAGCAGTTTAGGATAAGCCGGTAAGGTAACAATAAGCAGGTTACAAAAGCAGGCTATGCATCAGAATAGGAGCAAACAATAACAATAGCAAAATCTAATGCAAGCATGAGAGAATGGAATGGGCGATATCGGGATGATCAAAGGGGGGGCTTGCCTGGTTGCTCTGGCAAGGAGGGTTGTCGTCGACGTAGTCGATCACAGGGGCATCGGCATCGGTCTTGGGGTCTACCGGAGAGAAGAGGGGGAAGAAACAGTAAATATAAAGCAAACATAGCATCACAAAGCATAACGTGGCAATATGTTGTGCCGGGTGTGACCTAACGTATGGCTACATGATATAGGTGAAGGGGGAATTCAACCGGGAATGTATTCCCGGTTCCGGGCGTGTGTCAAACAGATGACATGAGGGGGAATGTTCCATGTTCAGATAGTTAGAGGCTTCTGACAGGTAAACGGACCGCATATTTGGATTCGTCTCGTTTTTCTGGGCGTTTTTCATATATAAACTTTTACGATCCGAGCTACGGTTTAAAAGTTACGGATTTTCAAAGTTTAAACCAATTTCTGAATTATTTTTAAAAGCAGAAAAGGTTTATTGCGTCAGCAGTGACGTCAGCACTGCGTCAGCTCTGCTGACCAGTCAAACTGACAGGTGGGACCCACCTGTCAGCCTCTCTGTCTAACAGAGGCTTAACTAAACTAACAGGGTTAGTTAGGGGGCGTGGGCCCCAGCAGTCAGTGACTAGATAGTACTAACTAACTAACTAATTTAACTAACATTATAATGAATCGCTTTTATTTAGCAAAACGTTTATTTAACAAAATATGCGATGGGGCCCGCGTGTCAGAGACACTGTGTGCCCAGTCAGCACAGTTGACCACGGTCAACGTGGTCAACTAGGGCCAGGGGGCCCATGGGCAGTGACCCAGAGGCGGGGCCCAGGTGTGCCACGTCGGCGGCGGCGGGGTTTCGCCTGCCGGCGACCAAAACAGTGGCGGGGCTCGCCGGACTTCGCCGGGAATCGCGCACAGGGGGTCATTTGGCCCGGGACTTGGCGCGTTCGAACGAGGAGACGAAGCCGCGCCGCATGGTGTGGTCGGTTAGACGCGGGGGTGACCGGAACTGCGTCGGCGACGAGTGGAGGCGGCAGTGGGGTTCGGGACCTCGTCGGGATCGGCGTTGCAGTGCGTGTTTTGGCGAACGAAGAAGCTGGGCGAGGTCTACGGCGCTCCAGGAGCTCGTCGGAGCTACTAGCTCGAGCGGAGGAGCTCGGTGGCGAGCCCTACGACGGCAATGGCGGACGGCGGAGCTCGGCTTGCGGGCGAGCTAGCTACGGTGGAGGCGGAGACGCGCGAGGAGAGGGAAAAGGGGGCCGGAGCTCACCTTGGGGGCACACGGTGGCCCGTTGGGTGACTAGGAGCAGCAGTGGTGTGGATTCGGGGCGGCGGCGTTCGTCGGAGCCGAGGGCGAAGGCGAGGTCGTGGCGGTGCGGCGGGGCCGTCCCGGTCCGTGCGGCTCGGCGGGGCGGATGTGGAGGTCGAGGCAGCGCCTGGGGGCACGTCGGAGAGGGCCGGGGACAGCGGTGGCCGCGGGATCAACCGACGCACGGCGACGGTGGCGCTCGGGAGGAGTGAGCACGTGAGGGAGAGGGAAAAGGTGGATCTGGGGGAGGAGAGGCGCAAGTGGGAGTGGGGGAGGGATCGAGGCGCGCGCGTGGCGGCCTTATCCCCTCGCCGACGACGGCGAGTGGGTTCGGCGGGGCTACGCCCCTGTTCCGACCCCGGTCGGCAGAACAGGGAAGGGGACGGGCAGGGGGGATCTGGGCTGGCTCGGGTAGGTTAGGTGGGCCGGTCCAGGCGGGTTGGGTCCAGGGGGGTTGTTCTCTCTCTCTCTCTTTCTTTTGGTTTTCCTTTTTTTAACTTCAGAAAGCAAAATAGTTTTATAAAAACCAATCTTGCACCTAAAATACCATTTTAACTTAGGCCATTGCTACAATTAACTTGGCACCAAAATAAAGTAGTATTTTATTTTTATAACTTAACAAGCATTTAATTTATTTGCTTTAGCTACTGTTTTAAAGTGGTATAGGGCATTTGGACATTCTGGAAAAATGTTAGTTCACCTCCTATATTAACAAGTGATTATTGGACACAAGATGAACATTTTAGTTTTCATGTTTGAGAAGTTTTGTATTTCGACATTAACTTGGATTTGAACTTGAATTGGTTTGAATGCAAATGAGGACTAGCAACAGTAAGAGTGATGACATGGCACCATCAGCAGGGGATTACTGTAGCATGATCCTCGGGGTGTTACAAATCTCCTCCACTACAAGAAATCTCGTCCCGAGATTTAAGTGGGGAAGTAAAGAGTAACTTCGGGAGAACTGACCCTTATAGGGTTAATTATCTGGTGAACAATTCAGGGAATGAGGCAGGAGTATCTCTCGAGTTGAAACTTAATAAAACATCGAGAGCAAGTATGAAGGTACAATAGGAAGTTTCAAGCGAATCGACAAACGATTGATACCTGAACAAAGTGTGAGAAAGGGGTTCAGAGCATCAGGAATAGATCATCTCTCAAAAGGTGGCTCGTGACACGATGCGAAGCCAAATGCAAGAATATTTCGGAATCAAAGATATACAGGAGAGTCAGGTTTCGATCCTGTGGAACTGTGGGTTATAGGCCCACCATGTGGGTTAAAGGTAGAAAGGGGGATGACATCTTGCATGGTCATGATAGTAAGGCATGTCAGAGGATAGCCTGCCAATTATGTTGGCAACAGCGTTGGTACCAAGGGCGAGGGACGAAGAGAACCATTTTCCTGCTCGTAATACGAGGCGGACCAATAGGCAAAGTTCTCGTCCATCGGTGGTTACCGGAATGTCATCAACAATAGTAACAGGGTCTCACTGACAAGGTTGTACATCGGGGTGTTTTATAAGCAGGAAATTATTCCTGCTTATATCATATAGCTCACAAGAAGGTTAAACAAAACAATGGCAAGGAAATAAGTGGTTATTAGGATAATCAGACCAATGGAAAGGAAAGGTGTTTATACCCAAGTATTAGGGTATAACTTTCCCAAGGAAAGGCAGAGCATGATAGGGCTCCAAGTATTAAAGCATTTAGGCAAAGGGGCAAGGAATTTATGAGGCTTATCCATACAACGGTGTTTGGATAAATGATCAAGAACAGTTAGCATTGCGCTCCCAAATGTTCTTGTGGATTAACGGAGTACCACACACATGCTTCAGGATAGTGTTGACATGGTCATCAGGGAAATGTTAGACTTCGGATACACAAAGGATCCATCGGAAACAACTTAGAAAATAAGTCATACCATTTCAGCAAGGAAAAGATGAGGGTGTGGCCGACGGGCTCAGCAACAATCCATCGGCATGTCAAAAAGGATGTATTTCCAAAATTATATGAACAAGTTTGTGTTGGGGGAGGCAAGAATGTTGTTGATGATAATTCAAATCATCGAGGGGCAAGGATGGTGTTTCTCATCATGAATTCAATTGATATCCTAGAAGAGCTCGGAATGTTGATGATGGTCACGACACATTTGTCGAGAGATTTCATGAAGATGTAATCGATCGACGATGACATCAAGTCATAGGAATGATGAAGCGAAAAGTTATTGGAACCACATGTACAACACAAACTCGAAAACAAGCTTGCTGTTCAAGGCGAAAAATGATAAGGCGAGGAATATCAATGTAAGCTTAGCTCATTGTCGGAAATTGTGCTCCGGGAAGAAGGACCAGATAGCACAGGTAAAATTTTAGTACGATAATGATATAGCCGATCAGGCTAGGACTGACTTGAAGGATTATTAAACTCGTAAGCAACAAAAATGACTTAGAGTTATTGAATCGGAGTGCGGAATCTATTCACTTATCGGTGTTCTCGGTTGACAAACAACCCTAGAACCCATGAAGTGACAAGACAGGGTAAGGTAGTACTTCATCAAAAGTTCATAAGATGTAGTGCAATGGCATGATATCCTCGAAATACCAGGGGTAATACTCGAAGGTAGATCATAATAGAGGTTGGGCAGGCGTATTGACCTGCAGAAGACAAGTGATTTAACTTGTCCAAGAAATGGGACCAAAGAAGAACAATCATGGTTGGAACCATGGTTGCGAAGGATCAACTCACCGATACCAGATGATATTATATCAAGGAAATAATTATTATTACACAAAGCTTACATGATAAGTTTCGCAACGTGTCCATGGGCATGAACACAAAGTTCAAGGTCGACTCCCACTTCTTCAATGCATAACCTTTCATTCACTCCTCGTTTTCAAAGGAATTGTAGGGCAGAAGATTTATTTGGCGAAGTACCAGAAGAGTAAGACTCGTGGGAACTCTCGGGTTCATACGAATTATGGAAGGCATAAGTTCAACCCATCAGGGCATATTTTACGAATCTATACAACCATCAACCAAGCAAGAGGTACGATTTCGAAAGCAGAGTACTGAAACCAAAGCAGGTGATACAATTTACCGAAGGTATTATGTATCAGGGAAAAACTCACAAGATTTTGGATGTGAAGGGCACTGTCAGATAACAATCCAACAATGGATCTAGCGATTCACGACAGAGTTGAGGTGAGTATCGATAATCAATCAGATGAAGAAGGGGATGCAAAGGCATCAGCTTATAGAAACTTATGAATAATTCGATGCTTGAGTACAAAGGAGTTATGGTTCCAAGATGAAGGATCAGAAGCAGAGGCTCTGATCAAAAGATGAGTAAGTTGAATAGACTTAGAGGTGCACCCGTTCAAATCTTGATTGGGTAAGAACCAACTCATATTCAAAACAATGCCTGAGCCGGAAAGAAAATTTCCAGGGATTAATTGATGATCGTGAGCATTCTCACAGATGCTGAATCAACAGGATCAGAATGTTAATCCCAAAGGATTTTAAAGAATATCGCTAGACAAATGGAATTAACCAGAAAGCAAGTATGCAAGAATTCCAAGAGCAACAGGTTGTAGAGGATTTTCGGAAGATCAAATAGTATTTCGAAGAGTTTTGTGAACAACACGAACAACTGAGGATGAACTGATCCTCGGTGAGTGCGAGGAATTATTCGAAGGGGGGGTATTCATGGGGCAAAGAACTGCAAGGCAGTAAGCTCAAAGGATTCTCGAAAATAGAGAATTTCGGGGCATCTTGTAATATCAGAAGCAACTAGGGAGGAAGGTACAAGCGGCAAGGATGTTATTCAAGGGGATTACCGGTGGTCAGGAACTGCAAGGCAGTTGGTACAGGGTCTCGAGAAACATCGAGGAGTATCCGCAGAATCTTCTGGCGAAGCAAGCGATCACCGATAATGTCGAGGCTCTCCGGGAGGAAGTGGGTACGAGAACCTAATGTCAGAGTTTAGAAAAATGGTTAACCCAAATATAAGAGAGATCAGAGTCCCAGAGTATAGACGAGGAATAAAAGATCCTAATACCACCCAATGGCGACATGGGCCCGTAAGCCACACAGCCAATGTTAGTAAAAGTTTTTAATGACTAGACTCAACTTCGGCCAAGGAGTTGGAAAGGGGGCTACCTACAGGCAGTCGGCTCTGATACCAACTTGTGACGCCCTCGATTCAATCGTACACTAATCATACACGCAAATGTGTACGATCAAGGTCAAGGACTCACGTGAAGATATCACAATACAACTCTAGACACAAATTAAAATAATACAAGCTTTATGTTACAAGCCAGGGGCCTCGAGGGCTCGAATACATAAGCTCGAATACATAAGAGTCAGCGGAAGCAACAATATTTGAGTACAGGCATGAGTTAGACAAGTTTGCCTCAAGAAGGCTAGCACAAAAGCAACATCGATCGAAAAGGCAAGGCCTCCTGCCTGGGAGCCTCCTAACTACTCCTGGTCATCGACGGCCTCCACGTAGTAGTAAGCATCGGCGGTGGCATCTGGCTCCTGGGCTCCATCATCTAGTTGCATCAGCCGGAAAGAAGAAGAAAGGGGGAAAAGGGGGAGCAAAGCAACCGTGAGTACTCATCCAAAGTACTCACAAGCAAGGATCTACACTACATATGCAACATTATCAAAGGAAGGCTGTATATGTGGACTGGGCTGCAGAAATGCCAGAATAGAGAGAAGGCCTAGTCCTATCGAAGACTAGCATCTTCTGGAAACCACCATCTTGCAGCAAACAAGAGGGAGTAGAGTAGCATAAAGTAAAGTGGTAGTAGTGTTATCAACCTCGGCCAGAGATCCTTTCTCGACTCCCTGCGAGAAAGCAATCCCAGAGCCATACTATCCAGTTATCATCACAATCAAAACCTCATCACCATCCAGTTCTAGTTGTATCGATCGGGATACAACTCCAAGCGTCCGTTACCGTAGGACAGGCTATGCACAGATTAGTTCTTCCCTGCAGGGGTGCATCAACTTACCCACCATGCTCGATTGACTCCGGCCGGACACACTTTCCTGGGTCATGCCCGGCCTCGGCCAAACAATACGCCGCAACCCGACCTAGGCTTAATAGAGAGGTCAAGCACGCCGGACTAAACCTATGCCCCCAGGGGTCATGGGCCATCGCCCCGGGAACTCCTACACGTTGCGTGGGCGGCCGGTGAGCAGACCTAGCTACCTCCCTAAAAAGGCAGGAGCTTACCAGTCCAACCCGGCGCGCGCCGCTTCGTCTCTGACGTCTATTAAGCTTCGGCTGATGTACACGACGCAGAACGCCCATACTATGCCCACGTGATGGTTAGTGCTATCAGGCCAGAGGCCCCTCGGATCAAATATCCAAATCGTAGTGGATTAGGAACGCGCGGTAACAAGCAGAGACTCACGAAAGATGTGACCCCGTTGCCCCGTCTCGAGGACTTGCGACAAGGGCTAGGAATGCCCGGCCACGCCTCGTAATTATCTCGCGGGCACCCTCCAGGTCAACCCGACTCCACATCACTCGGAATTAAGCTCGCGCGGGTACCCCTCAGGGTCGACCCGTCTTTCCAAGTAACAATGGTAAAGTCCAAGTATCCGTGTGTCCAAACATTAAGGGGAAAACCCGAGGAATCACCCCCGGTGAATTCCACTCGATGTAATCATCAAGGTGAACGTAAGAGGAATCACCCCCGAGGTTCACACTTGAGGGGTTGCACGACAGAGTCGTATCGGAAGTGGTTAAGAGGAATCACCCTCGATGACCACGACCGAATAGCTACACTACAGGGTTAACATCAGAAGTGCTGTAGAGGTCTCACCCTCGGCACTCGATAGTAACCCAGTAGTGTCGAGCAACTAAGGGGAAAGTGATGTGTGGTGCCGGGGCCTGGTCTTCGATCCCGTTGATCGGGTCTTCAATGATGAAGCAGGGGCAATAAGGACAAGGTGGGGGTCACTGATGGATCACTAACCAACCTATACTAAGCAGTTTAGGATAAGCCGGTAAGGTAACAACAGCAGGTTACAAAAGCAGGCTATGCATCAGAATAGGAGCAAACAATAACAATAGCAAAATCTAATGCAAGCATGAGAGAATGGAATGGGCGATATCGGGATGATCAAAGGGGGGGCTTGCCTGGTTGCTCTGGCAAGGAGGGTTGTCGTCGACGTAGTCGATCACAGGGGCATCGGCATCGGTCTTGGGGTCTACCGGAGAGAAGAGGGGGAAGAAACAGTAAATATAAAGCAAACATAGCATCACAAAGCATAACGTGGCAATATGTTGTGCCGGGTGTGACCTAACGTATGGCTACATGATATAGGTGAAGGGGGAATTCAACCGGGAATGTATTCCCGGTTCCGGGCGTGTGTCAAACAGATGACATGAGAGGGAATGTTCCATGTTCAGATAGTTAGAGGCTTCTGACAGGTAAACGGACCGCATATTTGGATTCGTCTCGTTTTTCTGGGCGTTTTTCATATATAAACTTTTACGATCCGAGCTACGGTTTAAAAGTTACGGATTTTCAAAGTTTAAACCAATTTCTGAATTATTTTTAAAAGCAAAAAAGGTTTATTGCGTCAGCAGTGACGTCAGCACTGCGTCAGCTCTGCTGACCAGTCAAACTGACAGGTGGGACCCACCTGTCAGCCTCTCTGTCTAACAGAGGCTTAACTAAACTAACAGGGTTAGTTAGGGGGCGTGGGCCCCAGCAGTCAGTGACTAGTTAGTACTAACTAACTAACTAATTTAACTAACATTTTAATTAATCGTTTTTATTTAGAAAAACGTTTATTTAACAAAATATGCGATGGGGCCCGCGTGTCAGAGACACTGTGTGCCTAGTCAGCCGAGTTGACCACGGTCAACGTGGTCAACTGGGGCCAGGGGGCCCACGGGCAGTGACCCAGAGGCGGGGCCCAGGTGTGCCACGTCGGCGGCGTCGGGGTTTCGCCGCCGGCGACCAAAACAGTGGCGGGGCTCGCCGGACTTCACCGGGAATCGCGCACAGGGGGTCATTTGGCCCGGGACTTGGCGCGTTCGAACGAGGAGACGAAGCCGCGTCGCATGGTGTGGTCGGTTGGACGCGGGGGTGACCGGAACTGCGTCGGCGACGAGTGGAGGCGGCGGTGGGGTTCGGGACCTCGTCGGGATCGGCGTTGCAGTGCGTGTTTTGGCGAACGAAGAAGCTGGGCGAGGTCTACGGCGCTCCAGGAGCTCGTCGGAGCTACTAGCTCGAGCGGAGGAGCCAAGTGGCGAGCCCTACGACGGCAATGGCGGACGGCGGAGCTCGGCTTGCGGGCGAGCTAGCTACGGTGGAGGCGGAGACGCGCGAGGAGAGGGAAAAGGGGGCCGGAGCTCACCTTGGGGGCACACGGTGGCCCGTTGGGTGACTAGGAGCAGCAGTGGTGTGGATTCGGGGCGGCGGCGTTCGTCGGAGCCGAGGGCGAAGGCGAGGTCGTGGCGGTGCGGCGGGGCCGTCCCGGTCCGTGCGGCTCGGCGGGGCGGATGTGGAGGTCGAGACAGCGCCTGGGGGCACGTCGGAGAGGGCCGGGGACAGCGGTGGCCGCGGGATCAACCGACGCACGGCGACGGTGGCGCTCGGGAGGAGTGAGCGCGTGAGGGAGAGGGGAAAAGGTGGATCTGGGGGAGGAGAGGCGCAAGTGGGAGTGGGGGAGGGATCGAGGCGCGCGCGTGGCGGCCTTATCCCCTCGCCGACGACGGCGAGTGGGTTCGGCGGGGCTACGCCCCTGTTCTGACCCCGGTCGGCGGAACAGGGAAGGGGACGGGCAGGGGGGATCTGGGCTGGCTCGGGTAGGTTAGGTGGGCCGGTCCAGGCGGGTTGGGTCCAGGGGGGGTTGTTCTCTCTCTCTCTCTTTTCTTTTGGTTTTCTCTTTTTTTTTAACTTCAGAAAGCAAAATAGTTTTATAAAAACCAATCTTGCACCTAAAATACCATTTTAACTTAGGCCATTGCTACAATTAACTTGGCACCAAAATAAAGTGGTATTTTATTTTTATAACTTAACAAGCATTTAATTTATTTGCTTTAGCTACTGTTTTAAAGTGGTATAGGGCATTTGGACATTCTGGAAAAATGTTAGTTCACCTCCTATATTAACAAGTGATTATTGGACACAAGATGAACATTTTAGTTTTCATGTTTGAGAAGTTTTGTATTTCGACATTAACTTGGATTTGAATTTGAATTGGTTTGAATGCAAATGAGGACTAGCAACAGTAAGAGTGATGATATGGCACCATCAGCAGGGGATTACTGTAGCATGATCCTCGGGGTGTTACATAGGGTAGACTGCACGGAGCTATGTGCAGTGCAGTTTACACTATTCCGAAAGGCTTGAAGCGAATTAACTAGCATTGCACCTCTTTTTTATTTTTAATGACTTATTACCACACAGAAATAAATAGAAAAAATAAATATAGCAGAAAAGAAAAAAACTATATAAAAAACTACTCAGAAATAAATAGAAAAAAAAATAGTTGTGATTAACTTTACTAAAATCTTTTTTATTTTTAATGACTTATTACAACTCAGAAATAAATAGAAAAAAATAAATATAGCAGAAAAAAAACTATATAAAAAACTACTCAGAAATGAGAATAGATGCGCTTATAGAGAAAATTCAACCTAAATTTCTACTAACTTCAGAGAAATTAAGTATGAATTTAGGTCAAATTTCTTGTATAAGGGCATCTATTTTCATTTCGAGAGGAGCTCAATAAGGCAGAGAGGGAGGGGCTTATAAACCGGTGTGAGCCCCATTCGGTTGGCGAGGTGGGACTAAACTCTGGCCGCAGCGAGGACCAACACTTTAGTCCCGGTTGGTGGTATGAACCGGGACTAAAGGGAAACCTTTGGTCCCGGTTCATGGCACCAACCGGGACCAATGGTGGTGGCCCAGGAGCAAGGCACATTGGTATCGATTCGTCCCATCAACCGGGAGCAAAGGGTCCAGACGAACCGGGACCAATGGCCCACGTGGCCCGGCCGCCCCCGGGGCTCACGAACCGGGTCCAATGCCCCCATTGGTCCCAATTTTAGATTGAACCGGGACTAATAGGCTGACCCGGCCTGGACCAATACCCCTTTTCTACTAGTGACGTGATCAAAGACGTATACTTGCATTAGAAAACCAGAACGATATTTACATGGCTCGGAGAATCCGACATGCCAGAACGCGCAGTACGTATATAGTACCCCTACTACGTAATGGAAATAGTATCCTGAAACTCAGCTGTCGGAAAGATGCTAGATTCGTATACGAATTGCCACGAAAATACCCTGTGCGCCAATGCATGTTGAGCATGGGTTAGATCGCCGTACCTAGCTACACATACAGCCTGTGCCCTGATTGACAGTGGTAATAACCATTTTCTGTGAAGAACTACCCAATGTAATCTCAGTCTCAAACTCATCGTTGAAAAATGTTTCTCCGCTCGCCCGCATCGCCGCGCCTGCCTATATAATATGGGATCATGCATCGCGAAACCAATTCGCTCAAGCAAGTTTCTTTCCCAGAAAATGTCTGTGGCACGGACACTAACGACCTTGTCCGTCCGGCGGGGCGAGCGCGAACTCGTGGCGCCGGCGAGGCCCACGCCCTACGAGTTCAAGGTGCTCTCCGACATCGACGACCAGGAGGTCCTCCGCTTCTACCGCTCCGGCGCTTTCTTCTACCGCGGCGACGCCTCCAAGTCCGGCATTGACCCGGCGAAGGTGATCAAGTCGGCGATCTCGGAGGCGCTCGTGCACTACTACCCTCTCGCCGGCCGGTTCCGGGAGCTCCAGCCGACGAGGAAGCTCGTGGTCGAGTGCACCGGCGAGGGGGTCGTGTTCGTCGAGGCGGACGCAGACGTCCGGATGGAAGACTTTGGAGACTCGGTGGCGCCGCCGGTGCCGTGTTACGACGAGCTGTTGCCCGAGCAGGAGAGCGCGACCGCCGTTGTCGTCGACCGTCCATTGCTCTTTGCTCAGGTGACGCGGCTGACGTGCGGCGGCTTCGTCTTCGGGTTCCAGATATGCCACTGCATCGCCGACGGCCCGGGGATCGTGCAGTTCCTGACGGCGCTGACGGAGTTCACCCGCGGCGTGCCGGGCGCGCCGACCGTGCGGCCGGTGTGGCAGCGCGAGCTCCTCACGGCAAGCTGGCCGCCGGCCATCACGCACGACCACGTGGAGTACGCGCCTCTCCCCGACCCCGGAAAGGACGTGGTCTCCTCCTCGGACACCTTCTCGCAGCACACCTTCTTCTTCGGGCCCCGGGAGGTCGAGGCGCTCCGGTGCCAGGCTCCGCCGGCGCTGCGCACCGCCGCGTCGCGGTTCGACCTGATCGGCGCCTTCATGTGGCGGTGCCGCGCCGCCGCGCTGCGGTACGGCCCGGACGAGCTGGTCCGCCTGCACATGTTCGTGAACGGCCGGGTGAGGAACAGGAGCCGCCACCGCCTGCCGAGGGGCTACTACGGGAACTCGTTCGCGTTCGCCTCGGCGTGCGCGCCCGCCGGGGAGCTGTGCCGGAGGCCCTTGGGCGAGGCGCTGCGGCTGCTGCTGGAGGCCAAGGCACGGGCGGAGCAGGAAGGGTACGTGCAGTCGGTGGCCGGCTTCAACGCGGCGCACAGGAGGCCGGCGTTCCCCAAGGCCCGGACGTACCTCATCTCGGACATGGCCAAAGGGGGGATGATGGCGGTGGATTTCGGGTGGGGCAAGCCGGTGTACGGAGGCCCGGCGACGATCATTCTGGCCACGTTCCATTTGGAGGGAAGGAACGAAGCCGGTGAGGTGGGCGTCAACGTGCCGACCAGGTTGCCGGTGCAGGCGTTGGAGAGACTGAAGGTGGAGGTGACCAAGGGGCTTACCGTCACCAGTCGGACTGTCACTGAACCTGATGCGGACAAGAGCAAGTCACCGTTGGTTCCTGGTCACGCTCTCGCAAAGCTGTAGAAGCGGTGCGGTGCTATGCTCCTGCGTACACAACATCAAAAGAAGCACCAAGTTCGGCCACTGTTGTGCTTGTGCTAGACAACGAGGTCGTGGCGTTAGTAATGCATCTCTCGTGCATCGTTTGCACTGCGGTATATGTTGTCTGGTTTTCTTTGATAATGCTTGTAAGAGGTTTTCTTCCTCGTCATCTTGTTCGGTCGTGTGTTTTTATCTATATAAGAGAAAAGTGGAAAATGCAAGATAAATTGGAAACAAATGTGCAAATTCCAAACTGCATGGAGGCCTGGGAATCCTAAATCTTGACAAGTTTGCCATCGCCCTTCGTCTCCGGTGGCTATGGGCCGGGTGGCTCCACCCGGACAAGCCATGGGTTGGCTTGGGAACCCCTTGTGATGACAATGACCGAAATATTTTTGCTGCAGCTACCAAGGTTGAAGTTGGCAATGGCTCGCGTGCCAAGTTTTGGGAGTCTCCTTGGCTAGATGGGATTGCTCAGTTCGAATGGCTCGGCACGACAACTTCTAGACTTCCCAGGTGGACATCCTTCGCGGCATCACTGTCGAGCACCTCTCTCAGTTTGTCACCCTTTGGGAGAAGGTCCCCCATATGCACCTCGACATGGACACACCCGACACTATCACCTGGAAGTTCAGCATTGATGGACACTACTCGGCGACGTCGACCTACAAGGCGCAGTTCTTTGGCCATACTGACACTGAGATGGTATCGACCGTTTGAAAAATTTGGGTGCCTCCTAAATGCAAGTTCTTTGCTTGGTTGGCAATTAGCAATAGGATCTGGACAGCGGATAGACTTCAATGCCGAGGGTGGCCAAACTGCAACATTTGTCCCCTATGTAAGCAGGTTCAAGAGTCAGCGGCCCACCTTCTATTCCAGTGCAGATACACTATGAGAGTTTGGCGCATGATCAAAGATTGGCTGGGTCTCCATGATGTGCATTCTAGTGATTGGTGTGACACGACTTCCATTAAAGAGTGGTGGAGCCACAATGCTACCAAGAAGACACAATCGCAAAGACCACTTGCTTCCTTGATGCTTCTTATCTCTTGGGAGTTGTGGAATGAGAGGAATGCATGGATCTTTCGTAATACTGCTGTCCCGGTTGGAGTCATTGTTGCTAGGATTAAAGAGGAGGCGTCGCTTTGGAACATGGCGGGGGCGAGGCACTTGAGTCACATAATGCCGCGAGAGTGATAGTTGTAATTCGGCCATGGGCCTTAACCTCTTAATCAATGAAAATGGCAAATCTTTTGCCGCGTCTCAATTTTTTTTCGTCCCTCAATTTTTGACGGAGTCTTAGATTTGTTCCCTCAACTCCCAAACTGAACAACTTGCGCCCTTAACTTCTAAAACCGGACAAGATTCATCCTTGTTCACGGTTTTGACCGGTTTTGGTGTTGTCTCACCCCGGTTTTGACCGTGATGACTCAAATTCGCATACTTTTTTCAAGTCCACATAATGTTTTCAAATTCGGGTACTTTTTCAAATGTGTGAACTTTATAAAAATTTGTACTTTTTCCAAATCCCCGTTCTTTTTTCAAATCTGAGTACTTTTTGAAAGTTCATGTAATTTTTAAAAATTGACGTACTTTTTCATATTCGTGTACATTTTTTTGAAAGAGTTCATGAATATGAAAAATTTATGCGAAGTTGAGAAAAGTACGTGGATTTGGATATTTTCTATGAAAAATATGTGGATTTGAAAAAAAATGTCAACTTGAAACAAGTACGTGAATTTCAAACAAATATCCTGGATTGGAAAAGGAACACGGATTAGAAAAAAATACGTGAAGTTTAAAAGTATCCGAATTTGAAACAAGTACGCGAATTTCAGAAACAGTTCATGGATTTGAAAAACATACTTGGATTTGATAAAATTACACAAACTTGGGAAAATACGCGGATTTGAAAAAAAGTACGCAAATTAAAAAAACACGAATTTGAAAAAGTATGGAAATTCAAAATAGTTTACTGATTTGAAAAAAGTATGTTTATTTTGAAAAAATTACGTGACCTTGAAAAAATTATGTGGATTTTAAAAGTGTGTGTGAATTTCAAAAAGTTCACGGATACAAAAAATTATGCGAATTTCAGTGAGCACCGGTCAAAACCAGGGTTGACTTAGCACCAAAACCGGTCAGAACCGAGACCGAGGACGAACCTTGTCCGGTTTTGGTAGTTGGGGGTGCAAGTTGTCTGATTTTGAAGTTGAGGGACCAAATCTAGACTTCACCAAGAGTTGAGGGATGAAAAATATAATTTTCTCTCTATATAATAACTTGCACATATGCACGGCGTTGCAACGGGAGAAAAAATAGTGTGCATTTAAATTTAGTTAGAATTGTTGATAGTTTGGAATTGCTTATCACACTTGCCACGCGATAATTTAGTTAGAATTATATATGCAAGCATAACCATGCGAGCATGCCGATAAGAAACATTTAGGTTCCCGGTTTCATCACACGTGAAAGTAATCAATCCGAGATTTGTCCATTCATTGATCAAGGGGATTTAAGGTATGAAGTTTGAAAAGGCTAGCGAGTTATTCAATCTACTTTTTCCATTGATTTGACATGATTTCAAAATATGAAGTTCTATAATATGGAAGTGAGGTGAGTCTTCTTTTTTCATGTACAAGCCATCGATATAGTATAACCGGAGTTAATTCTACTCCGCTATTATTCCATTCCTTAATCGAGGGAATTTAAGGTGTGAAGTTTCATAATATGGGAGTGAGCCAGGTCTTCTCCTACTCTTCTCTTTTCCTCAGGTAGCAATCCTCAAGAAATTCAGCGTCCTTTTCTAGCTAACTCATGTATCAATCTATCCATCCTTCGTCCAGCATAATCCATCCATCCTTCATCCTGCTTACTATACATGTAGTTTCGCACACGTACATAAATTGATATGACCCTTATTTCCCAGGTAGTTGGGCCGGCTAAATTGCGTGGGTTGTGAAAGGCTCAGGCACCGAAATGACATGTCTGTAAGGCGCGAGCAAAAATCCAGAAGAAATGACAAGTGGAAGGATCGAGCTCAGAACCTCAATGACCCGACAAAGTGTTGCCATCCACTCGAACAAACAGATCCTGCTAACCAATGGGCAGTGCAAGTATATAAGAACATACTGCAGCGTAAAGTTCGAAAGATTTTTTGATTTTTTTGAACTTTTCTAATTATTATTATTATTATGAATTGCCGAACATTCATGAAAATATGAACAAATTCTTAAATCCTGAACTGTTTCAAAAATTGTGAACCATTTTTTGAAAATTCCATACATTTTTCAAAAAAACATGAACAAAATTTGAAACGGGAACGTTTTTAATATCCACAAATAATTTGAAAAACATGAAACTTTTCTAAAAATATGAACCTTTTCAATTTCTGAATAATTTTAGAAACTAGAACGTGTTTTAAAAATTAAGATTTTTTTAGAAAATGTGTATTTTCTAAACGAACATTATTTTCAATTAGTGAAATTTCACTAATACAAGAATATTTTTAGAATTTCAAACATTTTAAAATGCAAGTTTTATTTGAAAATCCCAAACAAATTTTGAAAACACAAAAGGTTTTGAAAAAATGGGATATATTTTTTCAATTTGGAACGAGGGAAAAATAAACTTCTGGACATTTGTCAAACATGAACAAGATATTGGAATGCTGAACTTTTTTCAAAAAACTGTAGAATAATGAAATTCTAAACGTGTCTTGAATATATGAAAAAATTAGAAAAATAAAAATAAACTTGGAACTGAAAGAAAGAAAAAGTAAAAAAAAAGCGAGAAAGGGAAAGAAAAAGTAAAATATAAAAATAATACAGGAAAAAAGGGAAACAGGCCGGCTAAGTCTTGGGCGCTTTGTATGTGTCTCCAACTATTTCCCGCCATGTGCGGCAAATAGTGTCTTCCTAGCTATGTGGGCAGGAAAATATATCGGTTGGCTTCGCTGGGCCTCAAGGCGCGTCGCACGTATGAAATTCTGGACAAAGCTTTTTTTTTTCCTTTTTTACCAGATGGACGTACAATAATTTAGTACTACGACGGAAAAAAATAATCTTTTCAGCAGTGAATGTATGAAAAAAGTTCAGGGAAACACACATTGCTTTCTTACTTGGTATAGATAATGCGAAACAAAAGTCTATTTTAAGTGTACTTCTGCAATGTCGTCTCTTCTTTCGATGCAACTTCAGCTATGGAATTATTTGCAAATTGACTGGAGCCATGGTTCTGACATCTAGCAATGCGTCTCCCAAGTTGGAACAAGATTTGGCCATCCCTTCTTCTTTGAGGTTATGCTCACGGCTGCATGGAATATATGGATCCTGAGGAATGCCAGAACTTTCAGAAGGGCAAGGGCTACCTTTACCACATGGAGATGTAATTTTGTACATGATATTCTTTTACTTGCTCATAGACTCAGGGATAGCACTAAACATAAGCTTATTGCTTGGGTTAATACCCTGTTGCAACTGCAAGTATGTTTTGACTTAGTGTAGGCTTGTAGCTTAAGAGACCTTTCGTACAATTTTATTTCTTTAATAAAGGGCTGTGGGGTTTTACCCTACAGTAAATATTGAAAAAAAATGTAATATAAGTTTGAAGACACTATCGTTTAGGTCCCTCCCTCACAAGTATGATGAGTATCAGTGATGTTTCATATCCAATTGCTTAGGGACAATCCTTTTCCTTATTGTTCTTTCAAAACCCTTTACTTTATTCGAAAATTGATAGGCACAGATGAGCACGCATGCTCCCTGTATCGCTACCCATTCACTCGTTTTGGGATGTGGGCCGTACGTGGTATTGTAGGGCTTGCAGGGTATCTGTACGTCTACACCGTACTAATGAGCTACTTATATACCGAACTTGGTCTCGGACGGCCGTTTGTTTCTCACAGCGGGTCATCGCCCCCTGCCGTTTACGACCGGCTGCACCGTTACACATGGTGGGAAACAGCGCTTGTTCGGTCCACCGGCGCCTGTCGTTTACTTAGCTACCCCGTACATACCTGCTCACCCGATTCCCCAAATTTGAGTGAAGAACCCAAGCTACAGCTCATGGCGAACGCCAACCAAGGTGCAGATCTGATCGCCCTGCATGTATTCCCCTGCCGCCGGTCGCCCTGCCTGTAGTCCCCTGCCCGGATTGTGGTAGGGTAGTGGTGACATACCTCGCCTGCCGCGGTCAGTTCGCCGGCGAGCACTTCCCCAGTCGATGGCAGCCAGGACGAATTGGAATGCAATTTCTGCAGGTGGCAGGAAGCCGACGCAGAGCACCTGGCTTCGCTTGGACCGAAGACACCTCCACTGGCGCAAATCAATTCAGGCCAGCAGCAAATCGCAGCACCAAATGAAGCTAGGCAGCTGCAGGAGGCAATGTTGGGCAGGCGCTGCAAAAGCATTCAAAAATCAAACTATTTGGGTATAGTGCTATATCCCGCCCATGGCAGCCTGATGGAGTGATCCAGAGGCTAGCGGCAGCAAGCAGATATGCCTGGAGACTGTGAGGAGGTGGCAAAGATTGGCTCACTTCAAGCGTGTTTGGCTGCGTGCATGAGGCCCATCCAGGCCCGTGCTGGAAGAATCTGACCTGTTTGGTTGCCTGCTTATACTGTTCGGCCCGCATGGCACGAACCTTAAAGCACTTCTGGGCCTGGTTATCTGGGAACGCTCAAATCGGCAGTTTCTCCAGGGCCATGCCCGAGCGGTGCACGTGGGCGGCGGCGGCTGCACGCGTGCGGCCACGCTCGAGAAGCCGCGTTGCTTCCCGAAGCGCCGACAGTTATTAGCCTCACCGCTCCTCACCGCTCCCTCTGCCCACTCTCCCCCACTCTTCCAACTCTCACCGGCGGCGGCGAATCGGAGCAGAGCAAGAAGACCACCAGACTCCATCACCGGCGAGCGGATCATCACTTGGCCCGCGGTAATGGCGGTAAGCACTTCTCTCTGTTTGACATGCAAAACTTTTTCCCGTTCGATCCAGCGATAGATTCGATCCACGGCGGAGGGCAATGGGGAATAGAGGTAGATAAGCATGTAGAGGTAGTTCATACTAGTTCATACGAGTTCATAGTACTTCAAACTAGTTCATGCAAGATCGGAATGAAGGTAGATGCAGATGCAGAAGGGGGATTGGGGGATAGGGGGTACACAACGGACACCGGCTCGCCGCGGCGGCCGTCACCGGCGTGCGGAGCGGCTGGTCGAGCCGCTGGCCTTCATCTTCTTCTTCATCGCCGTGCGGGCGGGCGGGTCGTCGTCGTCGTCCTCGGCGGAGTTGAGGTCGATCTGCCAGGTACAACGACCTGGCTCCGGCGCCCTCACTGGCATCTGCACCACTTCTTCCTCCTCCTTAGGCTCCCCACCGATGACTGCCGGCGGCGCGATAGCCGTCTCCCAGTACACTGCGGCACGACGGTCATTAGGAGCCTAGTAGTTCTTGTACTTGCACCACTTCTTCCTCTGTTTAGCGTCGTCGAAGACGGCCTAATTCATGGCCCAACGAATGATGTCAACTGCCATCGCGCCCTTCGCTGGGTCAGGAATCAGCGTCTTCAGCTCTTCTACAGTGGCCCTCATGAGCACTGCATTAGATTCCTTTTGCACGTCAGGCATGGAGCCAAAGTTCAAGCACACCTCCATGGTGTTCTTGAACTTGGTGCGGTCACCAGCCGACCATCCTAGGAAGAAGGCCCTCCAGCCAATACCCCAAGGGAAGGGGTTGGCGTTGGAGCTGGAGCTAGAGCTCATGGCGATGAGGAGGAGGAAGGTTGACAGTGAGAGAAGAGAGGGGTGGGTAAGTAGTGTTGGGCAGGGTGAGTAAATATAGGGGCGATGGAGAGGAGGAGAAGAGTGACAGCCATGCTGTTTTAACTCATGAATAAGCCATGAACTCTTTGCTGTGCCTGACTCCATGAATTGTGTGCAGTCGAGGAGAGCAATGAGGTGCTCCCGGCCGTTAACAGCAAGGGCAAGCAACCCCTTCACCCAATGCCCGACGAGGTTGTGCTGCCGCCCACCGTCAAGGAAGACTCGGAGACGCCTGAGGGTGGCGACGACGAGGGCATGGAGGAGCCTCCCAGCAACAAGCGCCGCAACTACGGCCACTACCATCAGGAGGATGGCCCGACTCACTTCTGCAAGGTCATCCTTGCACCGAAGCTTGAGTGCATCCCCATGCCCCTGGACTTCACCAAGCACTTCGTCGCGGTGCCGACAGAGTTCAAGCTCAGGAACAACACCGGCTTCTCCTGGAAGGTGATGGTGAAGCTGATGGATGGCAGGGTGACCCTAGATCAGGGTTGGGCCACCTATGCAGCCATTCATCAGATCAAGATCGGCTACATGGTGACGTTCAAGCTCCTCACTCCCGACACTTTCAAGGTCATCATCTTCGACGACGATGGCATTGAGGTCATCAACAAGTGCGGGAAGCATGACGAAGCCTTCGCCGCCAAGGAGTAGGGTCGGGGCACCTCCTTTCTAATTACTATCGAGTCTGCTTTGAACTGTTTATGGTTATGCTTTCAACTGTTATGAAGTGTGGTACTGCTTATCTGAAATATGCTCTTAAGTAGTTGATCCTCTGTTTATACTCTCCTCTGCTTTGATGTGTCCTACATGGTTGTGCCGAAGTGTGCTGGTAACCTCACCAACTAGCCAAAGAGGTTACCACACACCAGGCGTTGCATACAACCAAACACCCTGCCTTGCATTTGTCCACTAACATGCAGACAACCAAATATCACGCAGTGTGGTTCTGCCCATGCAAGCAAGAGGGCATGCAGGCAACCAAACAACATGCAAATTGTGCATTTGAGGCTGCATTTGCATAGCCAGGTTAAGTTAAGAAGGCTATGCAATGCAACTACTATTGGCTACGGCAACCAAACACGCCCTTCGAGTAGTAGCAGACTTGATGGTTGCTCACAGTAGAAGGGTAGTAACTACAGGCGTTGTTGGGCGGGCGCTCCAAAAGGATTCAAAATTCAAACTATACGTGCACAGTGCTGCATCCGCGCCCATGCTTGGAGAGAAGAGAGGGTGTGCACTGTGCTGTCGGTCACATCTTTTTTTTTGACCCATGTCATGAACAGAGGACTCGTGAGTGTGTGATTCTCAGCAATACTTTCTAATGGTTAGCAGCTTTTTTTTATTGATTAGCACACGTAAGATTAATAGGAAGGAAATGTGACAGCAGCATGAAACCTATCTTTCAACAGTACACCCATTTAAGCAAGGGTATCAGGCAAAACACAGTACAATTTTTAGGCCAGGCAAATGCAAGTGAGCATGCACGATACAAAGCAGAAGATAAAATTCAGATGCACTTGCGATGCTTGCATACACGCATCATGGGTTGCCATGGTTGAGACAAGTACAGATTACTAAGCTGATAATACACTACACATCAGGAAAGTGGCATTGATCAACCAGGATACAGTAACAAACTGGGTGCTACTTGACATGCTTTCGTGCTTCCAACGATTTATCACTGATCGATAGCAGGATCATGAGTTGTTTGCTCGGCAACATGTACCACAATCTTAGGATTGTTGCAGGTGTTCTTCCGACTAGATGACCAGTTGCGCCAAATGGCGCAAAGACCCGTTTAAAATCATGTTCGTGTTGAAAATATTTGCATTTTTTCAACAACTGTATATTTGAATACATTTGGTAAGAACTTATACCCCTATATATAAAGAAAATTAAATGCAAATATTTTCTTAAGGTAATAATGCCACAAATTAGATCATCGGTAGGTCAAGATAGTTGAGTCTCCAATTAGGAACTCTGAGTAGCTGTAAACTTGCATTAAAAAAGGATTCCAGTGGAAAAATATGTTGATCCAACCATGACTTCTACTGGCAAATGCTACTTTATCTAAAATATACAGATTTCAGTGCTCAGAAAGTGCAAACAATTTGTACATTGAGAAATCTATCTTGGCATTCAGTTTATAACATAACAAGGAATGAGAGCTTTGACAAGCTTTTACACTTGGTCAGATTTTGCATGCATGATTTGTCAGATTGTAATGTCATGATTTGTCAATGACTGAATGTTTTCAGTAGGCTGATGTACAAAACCTGAAAAATAAATTCAGTTAAAGCAGAAGTGCAGAGTGTATGTAACAGAAAATTCGGCTACAGAAGAAGCGCAGAGTGTATGTAACAAAAAATTCAGTTATACTAAAACCTGAATGTTTCCAATATGCTGCTGTACAGTGTATATGCATATTTTCAGACTATCACTGAAAATATGCAGTGTATGCATATTTGAAGAGTACTCAAATGTTCCGAAAATAAGATGTGAGACCAATGCATAGATAGTCCAATGCCGAGACCAATAAAATTTAGCTAACACTGGACAGAGATGTCTCCTTGCAACAATCTCTACAGAAAATTCTTGTACTCATCTTAGCTCTTAGCTAACACTGGACGCTGGAGTAGTTTCAATTTCTAAAAGAATGGGGTGCAGTACAAGAACTAAGAAACCTCTGCACACCATCCAGAAGCATTTTTAAGTCTGCCGTCATCAGTTTGTCGTCATAGGAGTTTATGTCTGCCGTCATCAGTCTGCCGTCATGGGAAATGTCTTACTTGCTTACAATGTCTTACTTTCGCTTGGAAGGCTAAGCTGTTGCTTCATAGCATCCAGAAGCACTTTTGTTGGGATCCCGACTTTTCCCATGATGGCAGACTGATGACAGAAAGTAAGACATTGTAAGCAAGTGTTGGAAGCTTTACAACGTATGATTGTACATGTGTCTGTATATCTATCAATTTTTGGTGACAAAAAACATCGCTGATAAATATCCGTGATAGTGGTTGAATTTGCATTTTATTTGTACAAACTTAAACTCATATGTTTTAGACAGGGCATGTATGCTAGTTAGGTAAGATATGTGTTAAATTGTTCTTTGACGTTAGTTTTAGGATGCCCAGTGTAGTTCAGTTGATACATGCATATATGTGTTGTGTAGGTTTCCGGTTAACCCTTTTATTCTAATAACAGGTCATCCACTTTAAAAGTAATTTCCTTGGTAGCTTCAGTTCAGTTCTGTACATACATGAGTGTTTCTTCCTTCAATTTACATGAGAACAAAATAATCCATGCAAAAAAAAACTGAGAACAAGAAGGTTTAGCTTGCTGCAATTGTAGATTATATATGCATGTACGTACTATCTCTAATGCACCAAGAAAATAGCATATTAACATGTATGAGCATGTACAAATTGATTATTCATGTGTTGATTAGGAAGCATGCACACAATAAGGACTAATAACTCGATCAAGGAAGGAACTTCATTTCCTTAATAGCATTTGGCAGATTAAGCTATAGAATAAAAAATGAAGTACCATCAGGCTGATCTCTAATTTTCACTGAACTAACACAAACACTTTTTACGCACTATTACTGTCCATTTGGAGTACTATTTGTAAGTGAATCTTTATCTACTGCTGTACAGAAGCTAACTTGAATTAGGTCGGATGAATTAGATACTTCTGCCATTGCCATGAACAGATCAATATGGCATGCGTAGTATACTGTCACTTCTGCTTCAGAAGTAAAACTTTTCTATCTTTGATCATGTCTCTAAGAAAAGTATTAAGGGAAACCAGCTATGAGGAAAAATAAATGACCAAATTCAGAAGTGTGTGCTTCAGGTACCTTTCGGCAACGACATCACCTGGTCTCTGAAGAACACATCCAACTCATCCTGCTATCCGACTACTGTGCCACCCCAAGCCTGAAATCCTCGATGCTCCATCCAACCTCTGCATGGCAGTAAGGCAAAACCAAGATCGATGTCATGATAAAGCTTTCAAAAAAAATCAGTGTTCTTAACTAATGAATTACAAAAATAGGTGCAAGCTTATATGAACAATTTAGCATCAAACCCTTAAGCATTTGAACTAACATGTCCATCCCATAAAACTAAAATGTGTTGAACCTTGGCGCTGGCAGAACCTATTTCATGACAAAAGAATCATGAAATTCTATCAGGTGATTGCAGGAGATTGTAAATAACCACAAGAAGTAAAAGATGATATTCTATTGTATCCAACTAACCGAATAATCGAGCAGACTAACGGGATGGAGAGGCATATACGGCATCAGGTACATTGACGGTCATAGCTAGCGACGCTTGTGTGGAAAGTTGTGGTCGCTGCTACCAATACAGCAGCTGTGTTGTCGGAGGAACTGTTGGTGCGCTGTACACGTCATTCTGCGGCTCAAATCTTCTTGAGATAGGTCAGAGGCATCTAGGTAATAAGAGAAAAATAGGGAAAAAATAAGATGGTGATTTGGTTAATTGAAAGGAACCATAGTTTGCAGGGAAGGGAGACGCGTTTGCAACTCAGCGCTCACCCTCAGCATAGCCGTCAGGTAGCAAGAATTTGTGCACGTGCCTGGATCCTCTTATTCCCATATCATCTACTCCCTATTCCCCATACCGCCACATCCACGAGCTATAGATATTTGGGGGAGCAGACCACTACTGCTTCTATGCTGAAGGTACTACAACTGGTAAAACTACATCATGAATTAAATTTTATGAAGAAAAGTAACCTTTAGCAAAAGAAGGTATTTAGTCTATGCAGAAATCATACTACTGTAAATAACATGATAAATATATGATAATGCCTAGTCGAACTGATGCATCTGGGAGCTACAAATGGCAATAGGACAGTACCAAAAGGACATACTATTCAATTCCAGTCTCTAGAGAACAAAATCACATTGCTCCTATTTTTTCTTAAAATAATAAAACAGTACTAAAGAGCCGATATTTAGAATCTGAGCGCTCACCATTTAAATGAGAATCTAAGCAAAATATGGGAGTGCATGGAGGTCACCATTTAAGTCAAATAGGTAAAATCAACCTTCATAACAATGAAATAGAAATTCTATTTGGAAAGGGTGTTTCCGGGAGCTTCCCACCACTCTGCTTAATGAACAGGACGATATTGTCCTGAATCATCAGCTAAAACATTGTTAACTGGTCATTATTGCTAACTCAAAAGAGAACTGAAGTAAATATAGTGTATTCAGCAAACCCAAATTATAAGGGTGCAGTACAGAAAAATTGTATGCCAAACGGATTAGAAGTTATATGCAAATATTAAGATAATTACACTTGTCGGGGCCGAATGGAGAGTCAGCAAGAGGTAGCAGCGCGTTTGTTGACTTCGATGCACCTAGGCATGTATGTCAGCTCCAAGAATGAAGTACACCACCTGCTAACCTAACGGCGCCACTCTTCCAAGGTTGGTGTTTCCACGCCAATAGTCATCATATCTCTAATACTTGCTGGATAACATAAAGTAAATGCCTACAGTCACAACTTGTACTAAATCATAGGAAACAGATTAAAGAGAATTAAGAATATGTTCATTTTCTCTCAACTATCAAAGATGGCGAGATTGCATTCAGCAACATGAGCCATAGTTAATTTACATTTAAAGATTTTCCTGCTTAATGGCAAATAACATGCCAACATTAATTTAAACGTATGCATAAGGAATCAACAAGAGCCAGCACTGCAAGTATTTCACATGAAGAGTAAAATAGAAGGGCTAGTGTGAAAGAAGAGTACTCACCCAAATGGATATCTGGCCTTGCAGCGGTTGTTGCATCAATAAGGACCGTAACTTTCTCATAGTCCAATGCCACAATGTCGTAAACAGTGTGCCGGATGCAATTTTTCTATCTTGACATGGGTTGAGAAAAGATAATCAGGAAACTAAAGCTGCTAACTGAGAACACAACCAACAAATCATCATATTCCCTGAAATCCCTGAAAATACCCTCCTTCACAGACATATAAAAAATTCCATAGGGTTGTCATATGGATCATTGATGGTGCCAACAATTATCTAATTATGATGAGGATGACTTAGCTATATCATTTGTGCTGCCAACCTAAAGAATATGGTCTGCTTAGTAAGAGATCCATTAATAAAAAAGGAGGAGGAAGCAGAGCACATCACACAAGCTTGCATATATATAGACAGATGGATTGTGCGGAGCTCACCTTGGCATGTTGGCATCAGACGTGTTTATTGTTGCTTCGCAGGTGCGCCGTTAGCCGCCTCTCCAGGCTGCTGCACCGTGCAAGCTCACCAGTATCACAACAATAGAATAGGGCTTTGACCACCTACCCTGAGCATGCAAGGCTCCATCTTAACCCATGTACAGAGGGGATTTTTTTCGGAGCAGATGTACAAAGGGATGAATAACGGAAATATGGGAGCTTACCAGCAAAATTGTTTGCGCCTGCAGTTGCATCCTTCAAACGAATATACTGTAGAATCAAAATTGAATCAAGTCAATCAGAAATCAAGGTTGGGGGATGAAAAAAAAAGCTTCAGATGTGAATGTTTTCAGGTTTGAGGAGCTCACGTTTGGCCCTCTGCTGATGCTGACCATGTGTAGGGACAGAAGAGTTCAAGACATCGCTCGGGGCCGCGAAGGAGAGGAGGTCCTCGAGAGGCGGAGTGAGCTCGTGGGGGCGGCGCTCGTCGCCTCGAGTTCGTGAGGCGGCGGAGCTCAGGGCGGAGGCCGGAATCGAAGTTGGTGCCATCTACTCCTCCCTGGACCACCAAGGCTTGGAGGGGCGACGGTGCGCCGGGGACATGGGGTGAGGGACAGGCGCACCTCCCTCTCCCCTTTCCTCTCTCTCTCCCTCTCATCTTCTCTGTACTGCTGACCGAATTGAGTGCCGCCGCCATCTCCCTTTGCCTGCACGTCGTCTTGCCCGTGCTAGTTGGGTAAGGAGGCAGTGGAGGTGGAGGCAGAGGAGATGAGGCAGCCGAGAGGGAGGAGGAAAGCCGCGGCGGCGGCCTAGAGAAGAGGAGCGGGATGAAGAAGAGATGAGGGAGAGAGAGGGTCTGACGAGGTAGATATTTCTGCCTCAATCCATCCACCAAATCCCACGCTGAAGAGTCATGTTCCAAGACTCTAAAAGGACCGGCTGAAGAGTCATATAGATGCATGCGTGTTAATTGGCTACAATCTTGATGGCATGCAACTTTGTAAACTTGTACTTAGAACAAATTAGGTAGCTAAATTAACAACCAAGAGTACAGTGTCGATCCATATTATCGAAAATATGCTAGCTAGCTGCACTAACGAACAAGTCCACTCCAAATTGAGACGACGCAAATCATATTTGGGAGCTATAGCTGCTAGTGGACGCAAATAATGAGCATCGAAGTAAAAAAAAGGGACAGGTAGTGACAGCTGGGTACACTGACAGGAAAATCTGCAAGGCACAATATGAAATTAGGATATGTCACTCGATGACTCTGCACATCTAGAAAAGGATGGCAAATTTTACGTAGAACACCACCCATATTCTTTTTTCTTATCTTGTCTACGGGAGTTAGCTTTGAGAAGTGTAGAATTTGCACACATAATAGTTTGATAATCTGAAATGAGTGTGTGTGCGCCAGAATTGTTATTAAATAGGATAGCATATACATTAGCTTGGAAAAGGGGACTACATATCATTGGACCCGGACCCAGCTCTGAATAGAGAACCTACATTTCGTATCCAATAACTGAAATTTGTGCGATACATCCATAAAGGAATATTAGCAGGACATGCAGAAATTGGTGGCTGGACATATTGTTTAAGCAAATAAATAGCCACTACCTTCTTGTGAGCAACGGAGCACGTACAAATTCAGGAACTAAGCTTTAGTAACGACCGCATGGTTGATGTGGGAAAAACAACATAGCTATTGCAGCACTGAGCTGTGAGCCTTGCATGATGTGCAGGTAGGCTAGCTTGATGGTGGAAAATCAGTGGCGATATGTCCACATTGGTATTGAAGAGCTTGACAGATGTAATCACTTTCAAAAGGAGACCACATGTGTTTGGATTCAGCTTTGAACAGGGGAGTTTATTTGACACACCTCTCCTCCTTAATCAAATGGTTAAGGTCTAAAAATATATAATGGTGAGCACAAGAGCAGAATAGTCATGGTTGAGCATAGCCAGTTAACTCTGAAAGAAGAAAGTCTGTGATATTACACTTAATATGTAAAAGAGGCTCAAACAATAAAAATTCAAAATAAAAATAATGCTCCTGCAGGATATTTTGTATTTACAACATCAGACAGTACCATCAAATGCTATATATTAGTTAGCTATAAGTAGGAATCTTTCATCGGATTGTCCTCTAAATAATACCATGGAGGCATGAAAGTAAGTATTTTCGGTCAGGAAAACAAAGATGCCAGCTTCCACCATGAATCGCAGAATTTTCATATAGTTGTGCTCACAAAGCTATTTAAACATAAAAGGAAACAGTAGTACCTTGTATATTTGTACAACCTATCAAGAACAGAGTTGTCAATTAATCTCTTTGTATTGATGCCCTCATCACCAGGCCCACTATCACTGATACCTTCTCTTCCGGAACCATAAGTAGTGTGGTCATTGTAGAAATATGACAAGTTATATTCTACTTGTGTCTATCTCTATCTTGTGATTCCACTGCCCACTGCCGTGGTTGCACTGCTCATGTCGGATTAGAGTTATGGTGCCCTGAGAAACACGAGCAAAGTTTGAATAATCCAGTGGTTATATTCTACTTAAAATGGGGCCATTATGCATAATATTATGTATGAATCGCTATGAGAGAGAACTGAACAAATTATATAGCAAACTGAGTCTCATATTCAATTATATCCATGGAAAATATATTATGATCTCTAAACTACAGCAGTGTACAAAGAAGCGACAACCAACTAAGGAAGCGGAAGTGGACGCTCACAGAGATGACAGACCCAAGTCTGGGAAGGATGACAGTCGGATAGATATCTCATCTCTGCTTCTGCTCATCTCCGTTTATTAAGATGCGACAACATATGTATATATATGATGTGCACCCAACTCTGTCCTGAGCATTGCCTGCTGCTGAACCTGCACATGAAAAAACTGACAAATATTCTTATTCTTGTTCTGCCTTATGCAACAGGTCCGATGAACCTGCAGCTCAGTAAGTAGGTTATGGAAAGAAATATGGGGAATGATGGGGAAAAAGGTTGCAGCTAACCTGGAAGGGACACCCTGTCACCATCAAAAAGAGAGGCTATTTGTACAGCAACACAACTCGGTGTAGGAATCAATGGTCACCCAAACACTAATCATATATATATTACCTGTTTTCCTGCAATTGTTAAGATCCAAATCAGCATCTGTTAACTAATGCAGAGCGTGAATTTCTCTGCAGACAAAAAAGGCTTTGCAGATTCAGTATAGCTGACACAAACAAAATGCATTACCTGTTTTCCTCAAGAATCCGTGACTGAAAGCTGTGGAGAGCAAATTGCAAAATATGAGCATTAGTATCACAGAAATTCAATGGGACTTCAACAAGACCAGGGCTTGTTTTTCACACTATTGAACGCTCACGTCTTTCATATTTGATCCACCTTTCAGCTGGGCAAAACAACAAACAGGTGGGGGCACAATATCTATTTATGCTCAGAAAAGAAATTACCAAATATCCGGACACGAGGGCGTGCGTGAGAGGACGGAGGCGAGGACGCGCGGACTGATCGCTCGGGTGGATGGACGGCAGCGCAAAAGCCGGACGGAGCCGGCCGTCTCTGCGGCCCACGCTCCTCCTACCGACGCCGGCGCCGTGGACCACCGCTGCGGCTCGAGCTCCTCCCGGGGTCGCCGCTGCACGCGTGGAGATGGAGGCGGGGTGCAGCCTCCCGTGCATCGCGCCCGAGCCCCAGCCTCCTCACAGCTCCCGATCCAGGAACGGATCGAGCCGCCGCCAACCGCCAGGTCGCGCCCGACCTCGCCGGCGCAGGCTGACGCCGGCCGCCACACCTCCCTCCCCTCTTTCCTCTCTCTTTCTCCCTCCTCCCCTCTCCTTCCTTCTCTCTCTCCCTCTCATTTTCTCTCTCTGCTAGGGTTCGTGCGGGAGGAGGGGATTGGGGAGGCTAGGGTGGGGGCTGGGGATGGGCGGTGGCTGGGGATGACGAGACGCCGCCGCGCATGAAGAGGAGAGGAAGGCGACGCGAGGAGCTGCGCCAGCCGGTGGGGGAGACAGGCGGCCGAGAGGGAGGGGGGAAGCCGCGGCGGAGGCGGCATGGAGGAGAGGAGCGGGATAGGAAGAGACGAGGGAGAGAAAGGGGGTGACGAGGGAGATATTTCTGCAGCTGCCTCTGTCCGCTCTCGCTGCCAGAAAGGGGGTTCGCTCGCTGTGGCGCACTCTTCCCTCGCGTGGTGCGCTACGCCCTTGCTGTTTTGCGGTGGTTTTTTACCCTCGCGTGGTGCGGTGCGCTGGAGACCTTCATTCTGCCTATCAGTCCACCAGGGTTTATATGTTCAATCAGTCCACCAGGGTTTATATGTTCAATGACCACCCCCACAGATCGAGCATTTCGGTTCTCTCCTTTTCTTTTCAAGCGTGTCCCCTCTCTGTGGACAAGTTGTGCTTTTGTGACCAGGGCCACGGCATATAGTGCAGAACCGTGTTCGTTGCAGGGCACTCGCAGTGGCATGTCCGTGCGTTTCCTTTTTTGGTTTGCCCTGAAAATATTAATCCATTGCCAAATGTTATATTGCGTTTCAAGAAAACAGATACAACATTTTGGGTAATGATTTTAATGTCAACTCACGGAGTATCCACAGACTATTTCTTGCATACATTTGGTTCTCTCGACGTTCAGCCTACTTTTTCCATATCTTATCCCAAAGCCAATCTCCCACGAATATGGATTATAGAAGTCATATGCTTCTCCAAATGAATCAAAATTGTATCCAACAACTGGTACCACGACGATATCTGTTTTCTTCTCCGCGTATCCTCTTAAGGTTTTTTCAAGGGCACATACTCTTCCAGCGCATGGTGTGCGCTCAATAGGGGCTCGCCCAATTCGAATCCTGCATCATTATTTAATGGATCATTATTTGACTGAAAATGGGTGCCTGATTTGTACTGAAGAATGCAATGCTCACAAGCAACCAATATAGTAGCACTGCTTTAATGTTGAAGATTTCAATTATTCAGACATGGCTTACCACACTGTTTTCAGTGTTTATGACGATCCAAGACAAACTTACATTTTGCTCATTTTCTCATCAGGATTTCATTGTTCATACACAAGCAACATGGAGGTGCAGGTTTACTTTCATATTTCTGAAATTATTAAGAATGAAATACAGCCGACTGTAAAAGACATCAGGCTTGATAAGCAACCAAAATGTAAAGCTGAGATTTACATCTGGATATATAAAATTTTCAGACATTTATAACCGTAATACATTCAGAGATGAGCATGGACAACTATGAATTGATGTTTTTTTTATATTTTTTGGTTCTTGCTGAAGAATTCAGCGCTGACACACGAGCAATATGCAAATCTGAAGAATTCAGAGCTGACACGCAAGCAGTATGCAAATACACCTTGTGCTTCAGAGTTCTTTTTTTTTACCAAATATGGCTTACATGAATATGTTTAGAGTTAAGTAGGATCGAAACCAAGAGAGGGTACCTTCTAGTCCAACTGGGGGCTTGAGGGTCATCTTTTCCTGTTGATTGCTGGAATCAGCCGCTGACAAGCTCAGTGCTTTGCAGCCGTTATTGACGGCCAATTGGATTGACAGTGGGTCGTCGCCAACATCTCCCATGCTTGATTCAGCAGCCGACTGTGTTTGACAAGTACCTGCCTCACCGGCCGGAGTTAAATCGTTGGTTTCAAGATCCGGCCAGGGGAACCTGTGAGAAGACCCGGCCATCCATTAGTTGGCCCTTGCGAAAGATTCAGAGACACTGCTTCAACGAAGATGAAGTAGCAACCATACCTGTTGACATGATCTTTTAGGAACTCCAGCCTATTGTCGTTCTCTTCCGCCGTCGCCATGGACTCTGTTCTCTGCTGATGGCGCCGCAGAGCACTCGTAATGATCTCTTTAGCTCATCGGCGAGTGTGCTAGAGGTTGTTTTAGGTAAAACAAACGTTTAGTGTGCTAGAGTTGTATTGGTGGTAGATAAAACTTAAGTGTAACGCCCTCGATGCGGCTATAACTCCCACGTGTCGAGGCACGACTTAGAGGCATAACCGCATTGAAAGCAATGTCGCAAGTCAGGCAATCATTACAACATCCCATGTAATATATAATAAAAGGGGGAGATAG
Source organism: Triticum aestivum (assembly GCF_018294505.1). Lineage (NCBI taxonomy): Eukaryota > Viridiplantae > Streptophyta > Magnoliopsida > Poales > Poaceae > Triticum > Triticum aestivum. The sequence continues at coordinate 124,288,982 of NC_057798.1, forward strand.
CATAGTTGGCTTACACTCGCCACGTCACATCAGAGTACATAAATAACATCCATCAAACAAGCACTCATGGCCCGACTACGGTGCCAAAATGGAAAAGACCCCCAACATGCGACAAGGTCCTGAATCGATAACCCCAACTAGGCACCACTACTGATCATCCGGAAAAGATACGTAGTAACGCTGAGAGTCCTCGTCGAACTCCCACTGAAGCTCGTAATCGTCAACTGGAGCAGAAACACCTGAACCTGCATCTGGAGTTGTAGTATCTGTGAGCCACAGGGACTCAGCAATCTCACACCCACGCGATCAAGACTATTTAAGCTCATAGGAATGGATAAGGCAAAATATGTGGAGCTGCAGCAAGCGACTAGCATATGTGGTGGCTAACTTATACGCAAAAGAGAGCGAGAAGAGAAGGCGAAGCACGAGCGAGAAGCTAAAGGAACATCCTGCGCAAGCATAACTCCAACACCGTGTCCACTTCCCGGACTCCGCCGAGAAGGGGCCATCACGGTAACACACACGGTTGAATCATTTTAATTAAGTTTAGTTCAAGTCATCTACAACCGGACATTAACAAATTCCCATCTGCCCATAACCGCGGGCACGGCTTTCGAAAGATCAATCCCTGCAGGGGAGTCCCAACTTAGCCCATGACAAGCTCTCACGGTCAACGAAGGAATAGACCTCCACCCAAGACACACCGATCAGACTCGGTATCTCGGTACAACAAGATGATTCGACAGGTTAAAACAAGTCCAGCAACACCGCCCGAATGTGCCGACAAATCCCGATAGGAGCTGCACATATCTCTTTCTCAGGGCACACTCAGATGAGACTAGCTACGAGTAAAACCAACCCTCAAGTTTCCCCGAGGTGGCCCCGCAGGCAGCTCAGTTCGGACCAACACTCAGAGGGAGCACTGGCCCAAGGGGGGCTAAAATACGATGACCCTCGGGCTCCGGAAACCCAAGGGAAAAGAGGCTAGGTGACAAATGGTAAAACCAATGTTGGGCATTGCTGGAAAAGCTTTAATCAAGGCGAACTATCAAGGGGTTCCCATTATAGCCCAACCGTGTAAGGGACGCAACAATCCGGGAACATAACACCGATATGACGGAAAACTAGGGCGGCAAGAGTGGAACAAAACACTAGGCGAGAGGCCGAGCCTTCCACCCTTTACCAAGTATATAGATGCATTAAGATAACATAGCAATATAATGATATCCCAACAAGTAAATAAATGTTCCAACAAGGAACGGCTCCAATCTTCACCTGCAACTAACAACGCTATAAGAAGGGCTGAGCAAAGCGGTAACATAGCCAATCAACGGTTTGCTAGGACAAAGGGGGGGTTAGAGGTTCGACATGGCAATTGGGAGGCTGACAAGCAAATGGTAGGCATCGTAGCATTGGCAAAGCAAAAGAGCGAGCAAACTAGCATAGCAAAGATAGTAGTGATTTCGAGGGTATGATCATCTTGCCTGCACAGTTGTCAGAGTTGACTGGATCCTCACAAGCAAACTCAACGGGCTCCTCGGTAGCGAACTCGTCTCCCGGCTCTACCCAACAAGACAAACAAGCAACAAGGATACAATCAACCACGGGCAAGTCCAAGCAATACGATGAAATGACGATATGCTATGCGGGATGCGATGCGGGATGCAAAATGCAAGATATGACAGGAAATGCATGAACCTGGCCTCAACTTGGAAAACCAAGTGTGCCACTGGATAGAGGGGATGAAATCGCTTGAAAACGATATAAAGATCATTGGAATCGGAGCTACGGTTTGGAAATGGCGAGCGTTTTAAGATATGACACCGGTCTGCGATTTACAGCAAGTAGGCATCGAAATGCAACGAAATGAACATGCTACAGCCACCAAACATGAAAACAAAATACATGGCAGTGATTTACACAAGATGGTTGACAAAACACTAGCACTGAGCCATAGGCAAATTCATCCATTAAGAGGTTCAAACAAGCATGGCTAAAATGCAAATGCAAAACAGATTTCAGACTTAGTGAAATTAACACTAGTCTGAAATTTCAGATCACGAAGCTCTCTCTTCGGAGCAGCAAAACAACATGATAGAAAACCTGAACATGACAAGTAAGAACATGGCATGGAGCTACTCAACAAGCTTAATAAAACACCCAAAGTGACCTGGGGCCAAAAGGGTTCACAAAATACTCTACCGAGCTCACGAACATCGCTCGAACACAATCAGTTTTCAGACTTAGTGAAAACTGAGACATGCTGAAATTTAACTCACGAAGGCATGTAAACGAGCTCGATGCACTCACTACGGTGCAAGTCATGGCAAGGAAAGCATATAACCAGCAAGAAGGCACAAAGTGCTAGCTACACATGGCAAGAAGGAAGGTATAGCATGCATGGAACACTAACGGTAGCATCGGCGAAATCGCAAACAAGTTGACGATCTGCCCAGATTAACAACGAAGCAAAAGTTGAGCTCGATTGAGTCAACCTAGAGCACTCCACAAATGCCAAAAAAGACATGGATGGATAGAGCATAACATAAATATCAAAACTCCCTTACTGATCATCCTCAAAAGAGGCACGGATCATTAGGAAACAAGCTGGACATATAGCATCATGAACTAAAATATCCCAGACTTAGCGAAAATCACTAAGTCCCTGAAATCTGCAATCTCAGGTACCCTACTTCGCAAGCTTGCACAAGACAACACACACATCCTAAAAATGCATGGGTGGCACCTCTGGAAAGAAGACAAAATGCTTCACAATACATCCCAAAGGGGCACAGGCATATCATGCACGGATTAAATATAGCAAAAATGACAAAAGTGCATGATGAACTAACGGATCTGCAATTTAACTCACGAAGCCTCCTTCTAACAGCATTTTGGGTATCAAGATGACCTCAAATGCAAATGATGCAATGGAATGAAATGATGTACATGTCGAGGCGAACATTTTGATATATCATACGCCCAAAACGGAGCTACGGTTGCAAAGTTACGGGACCTCGAACAGAGCAACATGGATCAAAAATTTTAGGACTTAGCAAAAAAAATCGGGGTTAGGGTTTACTGTTCACGCGACCGGATCCAGATCGGGATCGCGGCGCGGAAGCCGAGGCGGCGCCGGCGGCGGAGCTCGAGCTCGCCGGAGCCGGTGGAGGAGGGGGAGGCCGGCGAGGCGGCGGCGAGGTGGCCCGGCGAGGTGGACCGCGGACGAGGGCGCGGCCCCGGGGGCGCGGGCGCGCGGCGAGGAGCGGACGGGCGGCGGGGTCCGGCACGGCGGCGGCCGGTGCGGTGGCGGCGACGGCGTCCCGCGGCGGCGCCGGTCGCCGGAGGCGCGGAAGGCGGCGGCGCTCGGGGAAGGAGGAGGCGCGGGGGCGCGGGCTCGCGGGGGCCCCTCCTGGGCCTCCCGGGCCGGGACGGCGGCGGCGATGCGGTCCCGCGGGGACACGTGGCGGCGGCGGGTTGGATGGCGGCGGCGGGCGGACGATGTCCGGCCGGGGGCGGACACGTCCGTCGGCGCGGATCTGGCGGGGATGTTTTTTTTTTTAGGGTTTCGGGGAGAGGGAGAGATCCGAAAACGGAGGGGTGTATATATAGGCATAGAGGGAGCTAGGAGAGTCCAAATGAGGTGCGGTTTTCGCCCACACGATCGTGATCGAACGCTCTAGGACATGGAGCAGAGTTTGGTGGGTTTTGGGCCAAATTTGGGGGGTGTTGGGCTGCAACACACACGAGGCCTTTTCAGTCCCTCGGTTAACCGTTGGAGTATCAAACGAAGTCCAAATGACCCGAAACTTGACAGGCGATCTACCGGTAGTAAACCAAGGCCGCTTGGCAAGACTCGGTCCAATCTGGAAATGTTTAAACCCCACGCAAGAAAGAAAGGTAGAAATGACCACCGGAGGAGAACGAAACGCCGGAATGCAAAACGGACAACGGGGAAAATGCTCGAATGCATGAGATGAACATGTATGCAAATGCAATGCACGTGATGACATGATAAGAGATGCACGAAAAAGAAAACAACACACGGAGACAAAGACCCAAACCCGAGAAATAGATATAACTTAGCGCCGGAGACGGCAAGAGTTGGATACAAATATGGAAAGTTACATCTGGAGCGTTACATTAAGAGATTATTAATTATACCTTTAGCTCATCGTTGGGTTTGACACTCTTATTTATTGAAAAGGTTACAACTAATCCCTTACACTTGTGGGTTTTCAGGCGGCTCCGAGCCCGTCTAATCTGCCTGGACGACTAAGACCCGAGCGACCCAGTTGGGAGGCCCATGACTGGTGGACCACCTAGTGCGCCCGGGGCCAGCGTCATGACAACTGAAGTACGCACACTGAGGAAACCGAAAGATACCCTGACAACAACACAAAGTGGAAGCCGACGACACTGAGTAAGCTTAAAGCCGGTAACGCCGAGTAAGCTCGAAGCCGGAAATGTCGGGTAAGCTTGAAGAAGCGCCCGCAGAATGAAGCGAGAGGAAGGGCAGCGTGCTCCTCGTCCAATAAATAGCATAAAACGATAAATTTACAGGAAAATTAAATCGACCTTGTAGAAAACCAAAACCGCACTCACCTCACCGCGACTCTAAGAGGTCGAGCACCTCACGGCCAGCGGTCACGCCCGACCTGGCTCCCGCGAACGAGGAAGCCCATCGAGAAGAGAATGCACTTCACCCAAGCATACCCAGGGTAAGTGGCACAGACAGACAAACCTGTCTTGCCCGACACATAAGAGGAAGTGGGCTGGACCACGCACACGAGCGCGACAAAAATCCCCGCAGACACGTGGCCCCGATCGTGCTACCGGGGCACACTTCATGGACCCCAAAGGGAGCATGGTCAGGTGTGGGCCGTCATGTCGATCGGACAGTGCAGACCGCGCCAGGGAGCCAGCCGTGGGAGGCCATCGTGCACCGGACGACACAAATGGCACCCTCACCAACACAGGATCCCAGATGGGCGGCCGCTTGGCGCCAGAGACTCCACCCGGCAGCGGGTGTGCGTCACTGATAGGAGGCGTCAGCCTCGGCTTTCGTGCATGATAGGCCGCAACCAAAACCACCCCATGAAGGTGGCCCGTGTGTACCCCGCATTTCACTTGTCAAGGACCACCCAGCCGGGTCGTCCAGGTGCATGCAATCCGAGCAGATCAGACGCCGCGGAGAACCCCCAAGAGGCCCTCATGGCATGCCACTGCGGAACAGATGGCTCGATGCGGATGGCGCAAGAGCGTGCACCACACATCCCAACTGCAGCGACCAAACCAGCTGCCAGGTGCGAAATGCCAACATGCGGGTCCAGCCAGACCATCACGCTTGGGTGCAGGCGCGATGCGAGCTGCTGCATGATTGTGGTCCCGTGCGCACTTGCGGTCCGCCCGTCATGGTCCGCCAAGCCAGGTCGCCTGGATTTGAGCAGTCCGGACAGATCAGATATCTCACATCGCCCTCGAGTGGACCTCGCATCAAGCCAGAAGGAAACGGATGGCGGAGGGCCTCTTTGCCATCGTAGAGCCCACGCTAACATCCTTTATAAGAGTATAAAGCCCTATGGGACATCTCCAAATACATAAAAAATTGAGATAGGGTTTTCACTCCTCTTATTGTTCGTGTTGCCATGCTAATCTACTCCATCCCAAATGTAGGCATGCACTAACGACTTAGAGAGCAGGTCCGAACATCTTGCTCTTGTGATCTTGTACTAGGAGAGGGCAAATTAGGTTTTAAAGCGCTACACATCTCCTTCCTTCCAAGTTACGCAGGGACACATCACACATCTGCTTCAACCAGTCGTCGATAACATTGTCGACAATAACATTGCCTCGTCAGTAACCACAACTATTTTCATCTACAAACGATTGCGTATTTCGATCTACTCCCTAATTATGGTTGCTGCTACATGTACGATGTTGTTCAATCCATCTAGTATGCTAGAGGTATACATGCTAATAGTTACTTTAATCATGATTTATATTGTAGAATTAATCATGAAATTGTCTAATATTCCCAGTAGTATTCACATGTATCCAATACAACTAAAAGGACATAGTCCAATTGTATTGTATCTGCTAGCAGTCTTCGATCAAACTTGGATATGCTCTTCCTTGATCACTTATCTCTTTTCAAAGTTAAATAGCTTGACTGAGAGTCCGAAAAGGAAAGCAAAGAGAACAGCAAATAAGACAACCACATTAGCTACTACCCACAGGAAGTCCTGATGGTACCCAAAGTAGCTTTCTACAAAATCAGATACTCGCACTCCATTATCAAATTCTTCTGTTACATCTCCATACTGTGAAGTGACTAGACCATTGAGTGTCCATGCAATAGGGTTGAGCCAATAGTACCATCTCCACCATATTGGGATTCTCTGTAGAGCAAAGTAGCCAGTTCACATAGTATCACTTTTTGAATAAGAGTTTGAATAATATTTGGAAAAGAAGGAGAAACTTTTGTTTATTGGTTAGAAGGGGAAGTATAGAAAGTTAAAACATCGAGAGAAACTAGTATACTTACAGTTCTTGGTATAATAAATCCCGAGAAAAGGTTCCAGAGAGCAAAGAACGCCGTGGAAGCAATAGAGGCAACATTGTAGTTTGAGGTCAGGCCCATCGACATCATTCCATAAAATGTGAAGTAAGCTAGAGTGAAGTACATGAAGAACATGTACCAAAAGAACTTGGCAACTGTCCACTCGAACCCAATCATAGCATATACTAGAATACCATATATTAAGGACTGGACAAGGATATATGGAAGTTCAATTACAACCTGCAAAGGGAAGGATGTTAGTTCTTATCATTTTTTTACCGTTGCTTTCCACTTAGATATTTGTTAAACTATCTATACCATCTTTTCTAGCTGTAATTCAATATTATCTTGATCATTTCACCGAAAATGCTTTTCGCCCCACCTTATATATAAAGCAAATTACCACCACATACAATAATCAATTGAAGTATGGTATCAACCCACTCCAGAACACAAGAAGAAGAAGAAGAAGAAGAATACATGCTTGCATTCATTTATGATGCTATACATGAAAATGCGATGCCTTTTGTTCGTTAAACTCCAAAGTTTTGTTTTTATTTGGCCTATAAAATTACTTATGACATTCGGGTTTAATAGGAATGATAGATTACTCATATCAACAAGGTGCGACTTCTTTTTCGGAAGTCCATCCTCAAGGAACCTCAAGTTAAGCGTGCTTGACTTAGAGCAATTTAAGGATGGGTGACCGACCAGAAAGTTGACCCCTTGGAGCAATTTGAGGATAGGTGATTGACTGAAAAGTTGATTCCAGATGCACATGAGTGAGGAAAAATACACAGAAAAGACTAATGTTGGTATGTGGGACTAGTCTAGATCCCAGGTGCAACAACCAAAAATCGGTGCGGGACCAGTCTAGATCCTAGGTGCAATAGCCAAAAATCGGCGGGTGAACCAGTGAGTTTGGTCGAGACATTACATAACTACGGTGAAAGTTAATGCAAAGAAAATTTACCTGTCCCAACGCATATGGCAAAGGTGAGTACATGCGAGCCGCACTTTCCCTGTAAAAGACTGTGCGCTCAACAGCCACAACCGGCTGAACTGAGGTAGAGTTCTGCACCCCCATGAACAGAATTGTGGAATACATGGAACCCATGGCGCTGAATAAGTCTTGTTGATTGTGTCTGCAAGAGTAAAGGTGGGAACCATAAGTAGTCTCCTTAACAAGTATTACCTCTATACTGAATTAATCTCGACAAATCTAAGACAACTATATGGGATGGAGGGAGTATCATATATACAATCATGTAATTGCTTTAATTTATTATATATGATGTTACCTTTTTCTGCCAATACCCCAGAACATTGTCCCAAACAACAGTGCAAGTATTATAGTATAGAAGTACTTCACAAGGGTATACGGAGGGTTTCTCCAGTATGACAGACTTTGCTTCCACAGGCAAGCAAAACTCTGTGTGATGAAGGTTTGTGAGTATTGGGTTGGAAAGGATAGGTCACTTGAACCTTCAGTAGGTGTGCTTAGCTCCTTTATTAATTTTTTGTTCCTCCTGAGATGCAATAAAACCGATAATATTAGTGCACATTGTAAACAACTATTTTGTCAATTGTCTTTGTCAGACATATAGGAACTTCAGTTGCAGAAGATCAAATTGACACATCAGTATTATCATGCTTTTAGAATGGGTGATCTATGATTTCAATATATTTTAAGTCATGCATATTTGTTAAAATATATTAATTATTGCTCTTTTTTTGAAATATAAGATCTCATGGCTTAAATCAAATTGTATTATGGCTATTGTTTTCAGCATGACATTATGAAGTTATTAAATTATGTAGTTATGAAACAAGAAAAGTACCGATATAATTCAGAATTCTTGTATACATGACTAAAGTTAATCCCGGTTATATGTTCTTGTGTTGTACTGGTAACTTCCAGCATCCATGTTGCAGGATTGTGGCCGTCTTTAATCTTACTGATATTTTCAATAGCCTGTGTAGAACCAAAGCAATTCAGTAACTTTGTTTAGTATGACACTTCATATGTAAACATAGACTAATTTATGTTTCCTTTCATCACCTCTAAATATCGGATCAATTCACACGAGTGCCGACCTAGTGGGCCTACATAAATCTCTTCACCTCCTCGTTTCATTAGGAAGAGCTGCAAAGACACACAAACCATCATGTATTAAAACGGTTCAGAAACATTATGAATTGCTCATATGTTGCTTTAGTTTTTTTACCCTTTAATGTGTGTACACACTGTTAGTACCTCATCAAAAGACTCGAATATGTCGATGCTCGGTTGGTGAATGGTGCACACAACAGTCCTTCCTGTATCTACAGTATTCCTTATTGCTCTCATGACAATGGCTGCTGCCCGTGCATCCAGTCCAGATGTTGGTTCATCCATGAAAATAATAGAAGGGTTAGCAACTAGCTCCACTGCTATTGTTAGCCTTTTCCTCTGCTCAGTTGACAATCCACTCACACCAGGCAATCCAACCAATGCATTTTTTAAGGGGTTAAGTTCCACTAGCTCCATGACCTCATCAATGAACATCTGCACACGGTTTCATGTGTTCAAGTAGATAGTAGATATGGTCTCCCTTACCAAGATATGACTAGTACGTAAATGTGATCGACAAGCACTTCCAAATATGTTTCTCGGACATTTCGACTTAAATTCTATTGTGATCCAGTTTTCACTTTACATGGCATTACCTTGTAATATCAGTTGACAATTCTTTTTACTGAACCTTGTTAGTTGATAATACAAGTCTTCTCAATTAATCATGTTTCATATACTTTTCTAATATATGTACTTCTATACTATGAAAATATTCAAAGAAAGTATTTTGTTTGTTCTTTGCAAACCTTTCTTGTTGAGGACTCAACATTGGCAGGTAATCGAAGCCATGCAGAGAATGCAAGTGATTCATACACAGTCACATTTGGTGAATGAATGTCGTTCTGCTCACAGTAACCTGATACACGAGCAAAAGTTTCTTGCTTCTTTGGATATCCAGAGATTGTAATGTTGCCCTCTATGTATCCAGTGGTCTTCCGTCCAACCAACACATCCATCAGTGTTGTCTTACCGGCACCACTGACCCCCATAAGAGCTGTGAGTACTCCTGGCCTAAATGAACCACTGACACCTTTCAATAATTCCAGTCGGCTCTCCGCCACACCTTGTTCTTTGATTTCCTATAGTTTATGTTGGATAAAGAAATGATGTGTGATGTTTTTACTCATGTATGTTCTACATATTGGACATATGAGTATAACTGTATCCTAAGAAGTTCCATAAAGAAAATACCTCTGGCATGTCTACACTGTATTTTATATCATCGAATGTGATAGAGAGAGGTACAAAATGGAGGACCATTCCTTTCTTGCATGGACTAGAACTCACAGTTGTGTGGTTGGAATTTGATTTGTCATTGCTCTCGTCCGCAGTATCTAGTAGGCATATGCAAGTGTTATAATTTTGAATTAAACCTCAACTATCAGATTTGGAAGTCACGTTATTGAGCTTTTCTAGCTGTCCATTTTTATCTTATATCTTCCTTAGATTGATTAATATAGAACCAATAAGTACCTCTAGATGCCATTGTACTGTTGTTAACCCATCGTCTCGATGATGCTTCTAAAAGTTCACCAATGAGATTAGCTTGTTTTATCTTCAATGTTTCTTCAGATACTGTTGGCTGGTTGTTGTCAAATGCTGCAGATAGGAGAATGTATGAGATTAGAATTTACAGCGTTGTTTGAAAAATTGCAAGTTAGCTATCTATTTGCATTCTAAATAAAATTTATTTTGGACTCACAATCGAGGAATGTGAGGCAAACACTGTAGAGGATATTAAATAGCAGCACATATCCGAGCAAGGCACCAACACCAATCCAGTACCACTTTGTATCAGGAAAAATCCCTTGAGATTCCAGAACTAGTCTTCCAAGTGGTCCTTTGAAACTGGGGTTTGTCTGTAGTATATCATTAAAAATATGCTTTAGACATACATATTCAGAGACATGATTGTTTATCCTTACACATAAGTCTATTTACCTTGTTCCAGCTATGACCTAAGAACTCATTCACCGATAGGGCATTTTGTGCATACATCAAGGGTGATATCCAGTATCCCCATATCCACAAATTCTTCACATTGTCTGTTAAATCATACAAATATTTTCATGTAATTTATGATTGACCGATAACACATCCAATGGGGGCTAACATAACTAAACTCCGGAAATTCTTTCTAAGTTTTCTCAGCTTTTTGTAACTGGGCTAACCCCCTTCCAAGTTTTCTCAGCTGGACACTTCAAACATCTTTTTAGGACTTCAGCTTAACCACTTTTGCATACCTCTTGCCATGACGAATCCACCGGTGAGCATAAAAATTAACATGCAGGAGGAAGCGATGGTGTTTGCAATAACATGCTGCCTTGCAAGGCCAGCAATGAAGCGGAAGAGTCCAGAAAATGCCTCGTTCACTAAGAAGAGCAGTAGGAGTTGTCTAAAAAATCTGTAGCATTGCATTATTTTCATTAGCTTGTGCAACACATTAAAAAGAGCATCTCGCCCTTTATTACAAAGGGGTATGGGTAATCTCAACCGTTGATTTGTTTAGGGGGGTGTACCGAAGCATAAGTGGTAAAAAAATCATTGATCTTAAAATTCCCACTTACCTTTGTATGTTGGGATCAAATCCAATACCATAGTATGTTATCCCAACCCAAATTGTTGCATTGAGCAAGGAGAGGGGGGTCTTGATGATCCATGACGTCAACGAGTATGTCCATGCTGGAAAGAAGAGAAGATCCCGTTGCTTGAAAAAAACCGGGAGCTTTACAGTAGTTAGACCTACTTCTGCAAACCCATTGAACATTATCATCAAGATCCCAAAGAAGATAGCACCCATGTATATCCGTCCATCTGTTACCGAGTCACGATGCATATTGATGCGCAGAAATACGGTCATTGCAATGATTGCCAAGAGTGTCAACTAAAAAAAGGATAAATAATAAGATAATGTATGTTATGTTCTTCTATACTTTTCTACGAATACCAAAGAAGTCATTTAGTGTTGAACTTCTGCATATTTTGATTTTAGAATCATCACCTGAGTTGCCTTGAATATATACACAAAGGAATTCCTCTTCATGAGCAATATCTCTCTGTTGATATTAGCTTTGAGTAGTTCCTTCATGCTGGCACCATATTGTGATTTTTTTAGAGCTGTGGGATGACTTTTGTCCTTGTCAAATGGCACATCTAACTCACTCCTTATAGCTTGACCAACGTGGAAAGATTGAAATGCCTCCGCAAACTCCTTGACCGGAACAAATCTGTATGTCTCATCATTGTTTATCCAGTATTGTCCTTGATCTTTTATTGATGTAACCTATACATTTCCAGTTATAGTTAGTCAAACTTTAACACGTTAGCCATTTATGATTCTGCTATTACAAAAATCCCAAGTTTTTTTGGACGAAAAAAAATCAAAACTTATCACAATTTTCTAGAACTATTGCAACTTGCCATATTTTGCTAAAGACGCAAACCGTAAGAAATATAAAAATATGTTGATCCATTTGTTTCACTTGTGAGCACACTTCTGCATTATGAAAATTCCTAGAAATTTAAAGTTTTATATTTTGAAGGTAATTCACGATAATGCACTTTAAAATAGACCCACGATCATGGAAAACTTCATACAACAAGTTGATTACACTCACTTCTTGCAGGAAGTCAGCTACGCCTTTTCGCTTGGGACATTTGAATCCCATTATTTCAAAGAACTCGAGAACATATTTTCGAGGGCCATTATAGACAACATGACCATCCGAAAGGAGAATTATATCATCAAACAATTCATATGTCTCTGGTGCAGGTTGTAGTAAGGCAATGACTGCTGTTCCACCAATAATGTGGATTGTTTGTTGGATGGAGTTCACAATCTGGAAGGTTGTCGAGCTATCAAGTCCAGTTGATATCTCGTCCATGAAAAGGGCTCGTCCGGGTGTGACGAGCATCTCAGCTGCAGAACCATGTCGTAGAATGGGTGAGTTTGATTGTATAGGAGTACAAAGTAATTTAGTTATGTAATAACACATAAGCATCTCATAAGTTTCTTATTTTCAGACTACATTTACCTGTAGTTACTCTCTTTTTTTGCCCTCCTGATATGCCTCGCAACATATTGTTTCCTATCATTATATCAGCACAGATATCCAACCCTAAGACCTTCAATAATTCAAACGAGTGAAATTAAAGAATTAGTAGTGTGATCACTTTTCATTTCTTAGAACTTTTTGTGAAATTAAATAAAGGAACTTGGTATCATTCTTATTATAATTGTGTAATTCAATGTAAATTACAACTGGGCTATAAATAAGTAATTCGCATGCACCTTTAGTATGTGATTTGTGACCACCTCAGCTTTCTGATCTCCTGTTGCAGCAGCCTAGATAAGAAAAATGAAAGATTGATATGCATAAAACTTTACATATAAACGTACCATGTCTCAACCATTGAATTAAGTGAACTAATGAAGTGAACTAGCTATGAGAAATTGGATTGTGTGTAGTGTTGAGTTGGAGCAAAAAAATCTCTTGTGGCAGTATAGGCCTTGCAAAGGCTACTTTCTCATCACACACCACTTCTTTTGGACTCCGGTGAGGTCCGCTAACATAAGGAACGAAGCAACTTTCTCTTTTGAGCTATTGTGGTTAGAGAGGGAATGCTTCGTTCAGATGATGGACAAAGAATGAGAAAAATAAACACGTGGTGGAACTAATGTAGGAAGGTGACAATTTAAAATCCGGCATATTACACAATTCTTACGAGGTTGGCTAAGAATTCTAGCTGTGCTTATAAAAAATAAAAATAAAGGTTCCTTCAACTTACTGATGTTTTAGATATTAAGGCTGAATGAACCCACCTCATACCGACAGAATGTGCTGCCAAACACGAGGCTGAGGTGAACATTGGCAAACTCACAAGAGAGGAATAAACCAAATGACCAGACCGTGCCAAAGTGAGGTACGTTAGGGAAGGTGACAATAATACTAAATTCTTCCATTTGACCATGAGCCACACCCCAAAAAGAAAACTGTCCAATTAGTGCAAGACAAGGGGATGATTGTGGGGTAGGAAAATCTCAAATCTTATCTCTATTTATTATATAAGGCTATTTGGCTCCTCAGAGTCCACCTTCATGTTGATGGATGAGGACATTACTCATGATATTCCACAACTTTCGCCGGAAGAGAGACGTGGTTTTTGCAACGCCTTTTATGGGAATGAAGATGTTTTAAGCCATCTCGCAAATGAAGAGCAATAAAGCACCATGACTAGATGGGTTCTCGATGAAATTCTACCAGAAATGTTGGGGGACTATAAAAGGATAATGTATGACATTGTTTGTGGAATTATTTAATGGGTAATTTCGACTGTTTATGCTCAACTTTGATATCATCATGTTGTTGCCAAAGAAGGAGGACGCCATGCGGATTTACACAATTTCGTCCAATTTGTCTGCTCAATGTTAGTTTTTTTTACCAAAGTGGGTATAAATAGAGACTAACTGCAATAGAGCACATTGTGGTCTCTCTACTCAAATTTCATTCATGCCCTGGACAACATATCCTAGAAGGGGTAGTAGTCCTACAAGAGAAAATTCATGAGTTACGCTTGAAGAAACTTGACGGAGTTATCTTTATAGTGGACTTTGAGAAAGCCTATGATAAAGTCAAATGTTCTATCTTCCAACAAGCTCCGTGCATGAAGGGTTTTGATATAGCCTCACGGCAGCAAGTGCATAAGTTTATTCGGGGTCAGCATTGGGGTGAAAGTAAATGACTACGTAGCTCATTACTTTCAAGACCGGGAGGGGTTGTTAAAAGGGGATCCTATATCTCCAATTCTTTTCAACATTATTTTCGACGCCGGGGGTCCTTGTAGAAAGGGCTAAGGAGGGTGGAAAGGTGGGTGGTCTCATCCCGGGCGTCTCCATCTTCTAGTATGCGGATGAAACTATTGTTTTTATAGAGTATGATATGGACACAGTCGTAAATATGAAACTGATACTTTCCCTCTTTGAGCAATTATAGGGGCTTAAAATTAACTTCCACAAGAGTGAAGTCTTCTATTTTGGACGTGCCAAATAATAGAAGAATCACTATAAGAAACAATATGCGCGGTTGGTAGGTTCCATTTCGGTACCTCAGAATACCTGTTCATTTTTTGAAACTTACAAACAAACAGTGGAAGTGTATTGAGGATAGGTTTGAAAAGAAGCACAATTATTGGAAACTAAAACTCATGGCCTTTTCTTCTGGTTAACCTTTACAAACAAAGAGTGGAAGTGTATTGAGGATGATTAATTATAGTTAATTCTATGCTCAAGAGTTTACCTATTTACATGCTCTCGTTCTTCAAAATACCAAAGGGGTACGAAAAAGACTTGATTTTTATCGCTCCAGATTCTTTTGTCAGATTGATGAATATAGAAACAAAGTACCACTTGGCATAGTGGGATATCCTATGTATGCCAAAACACCAAGGGGGGATAGAAATTGCACACCTTGAAGTTAAGAACAATTACTTACCTAGCAAGTGGCTATATAAGCTTCTAATAGAGGAAAAGATGGTGTGTGGTTAAAGTTGCTACGCAACAAATGACTTTGCCTCAAGTAAAGGCGCAACCGACAAACTCACCATTATGGAAAGGCTTGTTAAGTATCAAGTCTACATTCTTTTGTAGAGGCAATTTTATTGTGGGTGATGGATGTACCACGGGATTCTAGGAGGATACATGGCTGGAACATACACCTTTGGCCTTGCAATACCCAAACCTATATAATATTGTGCAATGAAAAGAGGCTTTTGTTAGTACATTATTAGGTACAACCTCGTTGAGTGTCGAGTTTCTTCGATCTTTGATCGGGGATAAGTGGATTTCGTGGCTCCATTTATTAAGATAGTTGATGTAAGTCAACTTAAGCAACAAACCGAATTCTTTTGATGGTGGTTGCATTCTTCTGGAGTCCTCTTGGTACGATCTTTGTATGTGGATCTCATAAATACCGGCCCCATCTTTCGTAGGACATATATTTGGAAAATGAAGGTACTGCTCAAGAATAGGATAACATGTCGGCTTTGTATGGAGGGGCTATCCTAACAAAGGATAATTTTGGAAAACATGTGTGACAAGAAAGTAAAAGAATGTTACTTTGTTCATCAAAAGGAAACAAATCAACATCTATTTATTTCGTGTATATTCACCAACCTTCTTTGACGTATGATTCTTTTAGCTTTCAACCTACTAGTATAGTTTGTTCGGCAACTGGTTGGATGGGGTTCGTCCTAAGATTAAAGCACACATCATGTGGGAGTGTGCACTTTTCTCTGGGATTATGGAGGTGCTGTATTGACTGTGCTTTTAATAGAACAAAGATACCAACTTATTTGTAGGTCACCTCATACGGTCCTTACTTCAGCGTGCGGAAGCGCATGAGCATATGGAGTTTCGATTCAACCGATGGGAGATGATTGCAGTGGACATATTCAACTGATTTGGATGGCGTTTTATTAATACGCAATGTGTGTAGGCATGTTTCTTATTATAAGTCGGTTGTGGCATTTATCCCCCGGATGTTTCATAATGTACTGGATGATATGACTTGTTCTTTGTTTATTTCAATAGATATGGCTGTGTGCATAGTAATGATGTAGATGCCGTGGGGTTAAACCTCCTTTTTACGAAAAAAAAGATTTAAAATGTAGTAACAACTGTAGTACCTTCATGTAGATATCTATTTCTGGGTCTGGTTTGATGTGTTCTTCCTTCTCTCTCCTGGATAGCTCCATTAGCATATCTGATCATTCAGTAGGAAATTTGATATAAGTTACTACTCAATGCGATATGTTTCTGTGATGAGTCTTGAGGTTTCCATGTTACTTGGTCTTACCAAAACGGTGACCAATTCCTTGACATTTTGCAGAGAAGTTGACAGTCTCACGGACAGTCAGTTCGGCCATATGCATATCATGTTGGCTGACATAAGCGGCTGATCTCCGTGGCACAAACTCATCCATAGTATGCCCATTGTAAGTTAAGTCCCCTGTCATCTTTTGCGATTTAAATGTTTCCTCGTGTTAGTAAAAAAAGTGCAAGTTATTATAATTATGGTGCACCAACAACAGAATTAGCTTGATGAAAAAGTAAACCTTAAGACTTGAAGGCAGAGTTCCGGCCAAGGCCAAAAGCAGTGAGGTCTTCCCGGCGCCGGGGGGCCCAAAAGCAAGGTCATCCTAAAAATGGAAGGGATGAGGTTGAACGTATGGTCTAATGGAGATGATTTGGCAAGTGCACAGCATGTATAGATGTTACCTGTGGGGCTTGATGATTCCACTGACATTGTGAAGGATTGGTATTTTCTGCTTCCTGTTTGGTGTTAGGTGAAGAGCATTTGCCAGGCCCTGTTTCAAGACGGTCACCAGCATCTAAGCACGCATACAAAGTAGAAACGCCTTGCATTTTCTATACTACTATATAGTGTACGAGTCTTGAGTAGGACTAAGAACATCAATCATAACTGTTGGTCTTTTAAATCCAACGGCCAATATGAGCAGGATTCGCATGAACAGTACACTGCTGCTACCTCTACTGCGTTCTAGAACAATCACGTGCTGGGCACAGAAAAAAAAGAAGCCCATAACTGGCCCCAATGGGCCGTGTTGCCACATGACCACCAGATGGTTTGATTGAGCCCAGACGTGATGGTTTAGTAGAAGAATGTGGAGATTTCTCAAAAAAAAAAGGATGTGGAGAAAGTGAAGCAACATGCAGTTCTTTTTAAATGAACAGTTTTATGGCATGAATACTACTTCCTGCTTTTACAATACTTAACTAATATTGGCATTTATACATCACTATAATTTCATTTTCTTTGAATCTATTAGCACATGTGTCACTTCTTTTCCATTTTATGAAAATCACTCTGTTATATTAAGACGTGCGTTGCACGTGTATACATACTAGTAGAAATAGAGGTACAATAGTACTTTTCTTCTTGTGTTTGACGTACCTCCAGTACATTGGCACAGGTGTTGAGGATGGTGGGCAGCCCCCTGCTCCCAACGTGCGCCTGTGCCTCCACGTTGAGGTTCTCGTATCTCACCTCGATCGTCGGCAGCTGAATCCCAACTCTGCACGCGACCAACAAAGAACATCACAAGTGAAGGAACGAACCAATTAATCGAGATTGTCCATCACGTACCGGTCGAGGCGGTCCTTGAACTTGGAGAGGAAGCGCTCGTGGTCATCGCCGACCCACGCGACGAGCTGCAGCAGCGCGTGCTTCTCCTGGGCGCTCAGCTTCTCCACGTTCACCTCCTTGAGCCCCTCCCCCGGCATGGCCAGCACCGCCGTCCGGGCGCGGTCGTAGGTGGGCAGCTTCTCCAGCGCCGCCCATCGCAGTGCCTCCTCCTCGTCATAGTCCGGCGACGACCGCGAGAACAGGCTGCGCCCGAACGCGCGTGTCTCGCCGGCGTCGTCCATCTAGTTATCTGTAGTGACGCGCTCGCCGCCGCCGCAAACGGCAACGCGGCGAAAGGAAAACCCGACAGGGGAGATCGTGCCCTCGTGCGTGCGTACAGGGTGGGTGCTTTCTTTCTTGGCGCTAGAAATGAGATTACACGGGAGACACAGATCGTTACTTATATAGAGTGGTGGAGGAGAGGACGCGGAAGAAGCTAATAATGTACCCCTTGACGTCACGGTCTATGGGATAACGGCCGAGAGTGCTGGGACGAATTTGTTTTGTGCGGGGCCGCCAACTCCTGTGCTAGGGTGGATTAATGAGCTGTTTGAGGCAGCTCGTTAAGGATCCTTATGTTCCTTGCTTTTGTTCCGTGTCAGGAGATTACACAAGGATCTCAAGGAGCGCGCGATATGGTTCGTCGATGTGCGGTGCACGTCATGTTTTGAAAACATACTGGTGCTGATTTCATTTTTTGCCTTTGTATTTCCCCCCATATCTCCTGACACTACTACACTATCGGGGAGATTATCATGCGATCTTGGCAGATTTGATCTTAAAAAATCGAAAATAATATGAGCGTTGTCAAATGGCATCTGCGTAGCATCATAGCCTTCATTATTGGATAAAATAATGCAATATAGGACGGCCAGTTTCGATTAACTCTATCCTCTCACAAATATGATTTTCTATATATTTTCTTTTTGCCGACTCCCAAAAGGGTTCTGCAAAGACTAGTCTATTTTAAATCTAGTTTCTTTCGGTAAAAGGAAAATGAAAAAAAAATGTGTTGACCAAATGTGGTGTGGCCCATAGGACGAAAGACCAAAGTGGCCTTGGAATTCATGACCCGCAGGTCAAGAATGAGGCTCTACTTAGTAAATGGTTGTTCAAATTCTTAGTGAGGATGGTATTTGGCAAATCATGTTGCGTAAAAGTATTTAGACCAAAAGATTATGTCTCAGGCATATTGAAACCTTGGCGACTAGTACTTTTGGGATGGCCTAATAGCGGCAAAGAAACTATATGGGTCTTTCGCAATAAAGGACGGGCGAAGATTTGTTTTCTGGGAAGACATCTGGCTAGGCAATGTCCAGCCTTGTACATCATCGCTCGCGCTAAAACAAATACTATTGTGTAGATGCTCAGTTCATCAGCGTCGAATATCTCTTTTATCTTGGCTGAATTTGATTAACCTGGCGCAAGACCGGGATGTGTCTCGCTGGAGTCTTACTACATCGGGCTCTTTAACAATAGACTCTATGTACCATAAGCTCACATATTCTGACGTACCGGTGAGTAATACTAATAACCCAGAAAATTGGAAGTCTAAGATTCCACTAAAAACTAAAACCTTCATGTGGTATCTTTGTAAGCGAGTTGTACTAACAAAAGACAATCTTGCACGACGGAACTGGCAAAGGAGTAAAAAGACAATCGAACACATTTTTAACAATGCAAGTTTGCTTGTTCTATGTGGTCAGTCATTCAAATACGTCGAGTTTGTCAAAAAAAACCATGCCAACACACATGTACTGGCATGTATCTGGACGCGGCTAATCTGCACCCGAGCTCATATGCTCCCGCATGAACAGTAAATTCAAAAAAAATTCAAAAAATTCCAAATTTTTTTGGGAGAAACATTGACAAAAGTTGTAAGTGCCTGCAAAAATTTGTCATGAAATCACATTCCTAGAAGGCGTGGCAAAAAAAAAACAAAAATAGTACTCTGAAAAAGCTACTTTCAAACGCATTTTGAAGCACTGAATTTGTTTTTTTTGCCACGCCTTACAGGAATGTGATTTCATGATGAATTTTTGCAGGCACTTAGAACTTTTGTCAATGTTTCTCTCAAAAAAAATTGGAATTTTTTGAACTTTTTTCGAATTTTTTTTCGATTTTACTGTTCATGCGGGAGCATATGAGCTCGGATGCAGAATGGACTTTTTACTGTTCATGCGGGAGCATATAAGCTCGGGTGCAGAATGGACTTTTCGCATGTATCTCGTTGTTTTAGGGAAGCACATATCTCACTTGATCTCATGTGTGATCCGCTCTCTCCCAGTCGATGATATCTTTCTCCCAGCCGTCATCCATTATTGTTTTTGTGCCCACTTAGTGGAAGGGAAGAAGGGATGAAGCGAAATGAGTAGCGTGGATTGAGCAGCTTAGTGGCGCCCATGTGCCCCGATTAATTTATTGGATTCTGCTAATCATTTTCTATGTAGAACTACCAATTGTAATCACAGTTCTCGAACCATCAATTCTATGAACCATTATCAAGTACGCATCTGGTATATCCCTACTATTTAAAAAAAACAGTAAGGTTCCCATTTCATTTTTCTTCCCATCACCCGTTCCTCCAACCTTCCCCGTATAATAATCAATCATCTTAATTTACTTACCTCCTGAACAAATGTCACTTTAATTTACTTACCAAATTTTTGATCAAAATATAAGATTAATCACAGGCAGAATTTGATGAACATTTATTTACATAGTCGCATATTATGGACCGGTAAATCACTTCTAATCTCTCTACTACTTAAAAAGAACATAAAATTCTCATTTCACATTTCCTCCCACCACCCCTTCATCCAACCTTCTCCTTATAATAACCAATCACCTTAATTTACTTACTTTCTGAATCAATGTCACTTATTTTTTTTGTTGAACACAGTATAGACGTAAACGCTCATATACACGCGCATACACTCACCCCTATGAACACACACACGCACATCATATCCCTATGAGCACCTTTGAAAGACTGAGCCGACATATCATTTTGAAATTTACGAAGTCACGGTGGGCACCTCGTCGTCGACGGGAACATCTCCTCCCACTAAATGTGCGTCGCCGGAAATTCTGAAATAAATCCAGGAATAAATGCGAGCACCAAGATTTGAACCCTGGTGGGTTGGGGATACCACAATCCCTCTAACCATCCAACCACAGGTTGGTTCACAATTTAATTTACTTACCGAACTTCTGACCAAAATATAAGATTAATCACGGACAGAATTTGATGAATATTTATTTACACGGTCGCATACTATAGATAGGTAAATCATTTCTGATCAAAATATAAGGTAAATCACGGGCAGAATTTGCTGAACATTTATTTACACAATCCAGAAATAAGAGATGAATGTTCCTACAAGGCTCCTCAGCGATTTGGATTCTCAACCGTTGGATCTGGTTGCTTGATCGAATCTGGGCCGTCGGATCGAGCCCTTGGAAGACCTCGGCCGTCGGATCTAGGATGAGCACTATAGGAATGAATAGTTACCCCTGTTTCGTGCCACCTCCTGTAAAATTGGGTGGCCGCCGAGGGCATTTTCGACATTTTGCCTAGGGGTGTATAAAAGGCGACGGCTCGCGTGGAGATGACCTAGCCGTCGCTCCTCTCCCACTCATGCGTGCCCCTCTCCTCTTCCCCCGCCTCGCCTCTCTCCCTCCTCCCGTCCAAACCCTAGGCCCGCGCTCGCCGGCTGCCGCCGCCGCCGCTCGCCCAGGCCATCCTCCCGCTGTGAAGGAAGCGGCCAGAGAGGAAGGGCGTCGCCAGGTGTGCGCGTGCCTCCGCGGGTTCGCGCCACGGTTGCCGGAGGCGTGGGCGCCGTGGGTCAACCGCACCGGGGAGGATGGGGGCGTCACAAGCCTCGTCGGAGGTCGCCTCTCCATCCGCCACGGCTCTGGCGCTCGTCCTCCTCATCAGCGGTCGCCTTGCCGCGGTCCTCTCTCCTCGTCTCCCTCGCACCACGCCACCCGCAAACTCCCCCGTCATAAGAAGGAAAGGGAAGAGAAGAGAAGGGGGAGATCGAGCAGGCCAGCTGACGGCCAGGGCGCTCGCAGATCCTCCGGCGCCGTCATCTGACATTGGCCTCTGAGTGCTTCCGCTCGGCGGCGTGATGGTACGGGCTGCCTGCTCCGCGCCCATGCCATGTTCTGCTCAGGGCGCAACCCTCCCCCTGCTCCAACTCTAACCCTAGCGTTGCTGCTGCTGGTCAAGGTACCCCCATTTTGATTTTCTCTTGGCCCCTCCCCTCCCCTCATGCTGCTGCTGCTTTTGTTCACGCAGGTGCACACGCGTCTAGGTGGCCAAGGTCTCTCCTACCGCTACCACTTTAGGAGGACATGCAAGGATGAATTCAGATGTGTTTAGTCAAATCCAGAAGGTCTCGCCTGCTTCTCACTTAATCCCCTCTGTTCCTTTTGACATAATACATGATGATGAATGGCTGCAATTTTGGATAGTTGGATCCTTGATTTGTGATCTATGGAATACATGTAAATTGGTTGAAGAGGATGGAACTAGAATTAAGCTTCGTATTGATGCAGGTGGAATTCAGCTTTCTCATTGCTGCAGGATCACTCTAACCTTCAATATTAACTTTTTTGTTGGAAAAAGAAGAAATATTGAATCATACTTTGCAGTTTGCACTAAATGAAAATGATAAATTTTTTATTTCATTTTACTTAAGAACTAAAGCGATTATTTTAACTAGCCCAACGAGAAATTTCTTTGTACATATTGTTTTGTTTTACATGTATATGAGATGCACGTTTATGCCTAATACCTGAAACATATGAACTGAGAGCTGTTCTTTTCTTCCTGGACATGTTGATATCTATCTCCTTTGGTATGTCATCTCCTTTTATATTATTTAACAAAATTCTTTGCTACCAGTGAAATATCCTAAACAATCTGGAAAATGTATATCTCAAATGGATATATATTATTGTGCTGCTGATCTATTTACTTAATTGGCTCTTTAACGGACGTCTCCTTCACAGGTGTCTTTCTTCTACCTTTTTTGCTGACGTGTTGTTCTCGCTACTCCTTTTCAGTTCTTCATGTGTACATTATTGTGCTGCTGATCTATTTACTTAATTCTCTTTTGATTCTAGAAGCATGATGTAATTCTTTATACAGTTTCAACTTCAACATAAACATGACATGGTCTTTGCTGTCGAGTTGTGTTCAGTTCTTTCCATGTAGAACTTACTAGAAATTCCTGCATACGTCCTAGACAAATAAATACCTGCATGCATTTAAATAAGCAGTTTCGAAGAAAGAAATATTTCATGTTATTTTGTTTGTGATGCCTTGCTCTTGAAGTCATAAACATACTGATGTAAGATGAAGTTTTTAGAGATAGACATATTAAATCTGGATGAAAGAAGTACATCACAAGTGAAATATCACGATGACATTGTTATCATGCACTCCCTTCGTTCCTAAATATAAGTCTTTTTAGAGATTCCTTTTAGTTTTTTTAGTCGGTGGCTTGCTAATTAGGCAAAAACAAGATACTAAATCATGCCAAACAAAAGAGGCAGCCATTTAATCAACAAGATTTTCACAACAAGATACTAAATCGGTGGCTTGCTTGCTTGATGATAAGTTTTGACCACAAGAATGTTCTAACAAATCTTATCCTTGATTGCAGCTAAAAGAGAACTGATTAGGCCCCGGTCATCTCCACCCCTGATGGTGCTCCTAGACGTGCTACACATCGCCTCCTCGCCTCCTTGGCCGCTTCGGTGCTAGTGGCGTTCGTGCTCGTCGGCGGGATGGTGCAAGGCGCATCTCTGACGTGGTTCCTTGCCGGTTGGACGGCGTTCAGGTGCAACCCCGGCGCCCACTGAGTACTGCCTCGGCTACAACCTCCCTCTGTGAGCTCCATCTTCCCCTGCTCTGCTTCAGCTACTATATGGGGCATGGCCAGGGCTATGATGATCAGTTATGGCTGATATAGGCATGCTCTCAAGCAATCGAGGCACTTGTGGGTATTAATTTGGATCATCCCTCATTTCTTTGAGTTGTTTTGATCACGTTCTTATTTTAGTGGCTCTGTCCTTGGATGGTCATTTCTGATGAGTGATAACCAGGGCAATTTCACCCTCGTAAGAACATATTGATCTGGTGATTCATCCAGAAATCCAGAAATAAGACCTGCGGCAAGTTCCCAGACTCCTCAGATCTCAGGCACCTTTGGTCGTCGGATTGATTTCCTGATGTGATTCTGGTCGTCAGATCTCGCTCCGGATTGATCTTGGCCGTTGGATCGAGCCCAAACTCCTGTAGTAATGAATAGTTACTCCCACTGTGAGATATCTCATGCCATCGTGTTTGAATCACGTGCCCCATCGGTCAGAAGCCATTCTTGCTAGGGCGATGATGATTAGTTGTGGCTGAAACAAGTGTGCCTTTGATCAACCGATGCACCTGTGGGTATCAAGTTGGATCCTCCCTCTTGTCTCTAGAATCCTTTTTGATCTTGTCCTTGGATGGTCATTCTTATTGAGTGATAACCAGGGAGCTCCACTGTATAAACAGGTTGATCTGGTGATAAGAGATGATGGGAATAGATTATATGATCAAGGAAAGGCAAATCTGAGCCCACTATGCATTGAACCCTGAACCCTTTTTATTTGTATTTAAAAGTGTTGCTTATTTATGCTCCAGTGTTTATAGTCGTCTTATGTAAAGATTTCTTCTCTCTCATACCTTTATTGCATATAAGTTGTTCTTGATGTTTTATTGCTTGTTTTTGGTCCTTGATCTAATGTGGTTAAGAGTAAGTTGCACTTTGTTATTCTGGGATAAGTGATGGTTCGACAATGCTATTGGTTCTTCATGAATTACTTATGTAAGTGTTATGTTGGATCATTAGATTTTTGCAGAGATATTATATACAGGGTGTCAGTGTGTTGATTGCTCTTGCTTGCTTGCCGCTTATCTGCATAGTGATGCGTTGCTTTTAGTTTTTCTGCTTGCTTAGTTGGCTAATAAGAACATCAATGTACATGGTTGCTGTACTGCATGATATCCTATAGTACTGTTGTTCAGTGATATTAAACACAATTTGCAAGAACAAAGATAATTGTGGTACTCCGTATTTTGATAATAATAGGGACTCGCTAATTACTAGGAAAAAAAGGATCAAGTGTGGGCTTAATTTCCTCTTATGCGACAGGCCAGTTTCGGGCATTCATTTCATGCCCCAAGTCTTGCGAGTTATACCCATGTCGAGATTTGCTATGGTTTATTATGTCTTTGTTTCATGTTTATTTCAGGTTTGCTTTGTGGCCTCAAATCCAATGTATCCTTGATTCTGTATTTATTAAATAAATGGCTGCATTCTGCGCTCAGTTCTGTAACATAGAAGTTTGGCGTGCTCCTTTTCTTCTCCAGCTAACTGGTCCACTATTTATCTGGTTTATAAAAAGGAAAATATAGTTCTTTTTGTAGCTCAGTGGTACTTATTGCCTTACTGGATGCTGATTCTTAAATTGCCTAATTAACAAGCAACGGTTAAATGTAGATGGTTATCCTTTGCCACTCTTTAGTAATATATCTGATTTAATTTTCCATATCCTGTTAATGACAAAGATGTGTATGTGTGTGGACGTGTGTGTGCGCGTTCGGATTAGGATTTAAAGGTTGGGTCTCCTCTGATTTAGTTACATGCATATCTTCCACTACGTGATCTTGCCCCGTCCTACCGACCATATAGAATGTGTGCTCGCCCTCTATCAAAGATCAAACATTCACTTCCTCCTCCTATTCTAATGCCGATGCTTTGCTTTGTTATTGCAGATCAACTCGCACTGTTGAGCAGATCACCATGTTAAAATACGAGCATTTAGAGAAGTGTGTGCTCGCCAAGGACCCAATTGGTTTCTGAAGAGTTGGCTACATATCGTTGGTGTCCGATGCACAAACAAGTGTGACACCCCAAAATTTTAACCTTGTTTTATTAATTAAAATTTTGCCAGGAAACTTAAACTTTTATTTTCTGGATTTTCTTTTGATTTCAGAACCATTCTTTTCTTTATTGTTATGAAGTTTTTACCCCAAATGAAAACTTTCCAATTATATTATTGGACTTGTTTACCCTCTCAAGAAAAAGATTTCTATTATCAGTGGATTTATTTGCATAATTATTGCTCTCTGAACTTTGTTCCTTAAAGTGATTTTTCATTAGTTTTGGAGCTCTATTTGAACTACAACCATTTGATAAATTTACTTAAAATTCCAACCAAAATTTGGAGATGTCATGTGATGTTTTAAAATCACTTTTATGCAAAAATATCTTCTGTTCATTGGAGATTTTGAGCTCTACACCAAGTTTTCAAATCTGGTCCAGTGGGCAATTTTGCACTACAACCTATTTAAATATTTCTTTAAAACTTCCACCAAAATTATGGGATGTTAATAGGAGTATATTATTCAACTTTATGCAAAAACCCAGTTATGTCCTTTGAAAAATTTGAGTGAATCAACCTCATTTTCATTCTGGTCCAACTTGATGATTTGTACTGCAACCATGTTTTTACTTGCTCTTTAACCCATGATTCTTTTTCCTGCTTATAGACCACCCTGCAAAACCCATAAGTCCAGGAGAGTGGACCCATTGGAGGATTTTAAGTGCATGCAATCAAGCCTTTTTCTTTCTGTCCAAAACTGAAGATTTGCAAAACTTGCACTAGCAAGTTTCTGGTTTTGCCCAAATGACCTTGCCATCACCAACTTCATCTAAAGAGACTAGGATTTGGAGATTTTGGCCACCCCAAGAGTTACCTATATGCCCATGGCATTTTGTCAAACACCCTGTGAGCATGACCAGTTTGGGCATGAACTTTTAGTTTGCACTGTGAGCTTGATCCACTGAACTAGCAACCTTGTCCACCAAGCTCCCTGATACCTCTAGCCTGGACCTGCTAATCCCCAGCTCCACCCAAGTCCCCTAGCTTGCCTTGGCATTTTGCCGAACAGTTGGCATGCATGCTCTAGGCACGGCCAGAGCGCGCGTTTTGCACGTGCGTGCACCCGAGCCGCCGCGTTCGCTCGCCCCTGGCCTTTGCTCGCCTGCAGAGCCACACCCCAACCTCATCCACTCACTAGAACACGCCAGCTCATCCCTGGGGCCGCACAGCGTCGCCGTCAGGTCGGCCACGGCGGCTAGCGGCTGACCACAGTGGGATCCTGCCCCGGACGGCGCCGCCCGGGCCACACCAGCGCGTCAGCTCGCTCATGGAACAGCCCGAGCTCATCCACGAGCTCGTCCGCTAGCGCCCGTCGCCGCCACGATGCCCTGCAAGCTACAGCGAGGCGGTTCGCCGAGCTTATCTCCGGCCGCCACGGAACCGACCTCGTTGTGCTATAAAAGGAGACCCCCGGGCTCATCCGAGCACTCAGGCGACCTCAGGCCACCCCCATAGCACCCCCACAGCCAGTAATCGTCGGGAGAAAGCCGTCTTCCCCGACTCTGGCCTGTTCGGCCGCCGCCACGCCCCAGCGCCATGCGTCGCAACCAGGGCCTCCCCCGCCCATCCAGCGCCACCATTCTACTCCTCTCGACCCTGCGGAGCCGCCCAGCCTCCCAAACACGGTCGGGAACAACCGTAGCCCGAGCCCCTAAACTCACCCGAAGCTGCCGTCCGCCGCGGAGCTCGCCGTCGGCGACTCCCTCCATCCCCGCCACCTCCTCGACCACTGGGAGGACCACCCTGGCCTGGCGGATCCATCCCTGCCCTCCGAAGCCCGCGAGGAGCCGCCGTTCACCGGTGTTGGTCGCCGGAGCCCCCGCCCCTGTTCGGCCAGAGGAGGAAGGAGGCGGGACGACCGGTCAAACCTGACCAGTGGGCCCCGTGGACCCACTGTCAGTGACACCGAGCCGGTCCACGCTGACTAAGTGAAGGCGTAAACACTAGAGTACGTATTCGACGTGTTTTCTTTCCGAAACGTTTTTTCTTTTTTCTGTATTATTTTTAAAAATAGTATTTGACCAAAACTTTGACTGACAATATCTTTTAAAATATAACTCCAAATGAGTTGATTCTTTTTCCTACCTCTCTCAAATATTGTCTAGTTTATTTTCAGATTTATTTGAAAAAAATTCAGACAACTTTTTTGTACTGTTTTGAAACTATGTGTTAATTTGAATATTTTCAAAAATAGGATTTTGTTGGAGAGAGAAGAAGACTTTCAAAAGTTTTGGAATGCACCCTACCTCTCCACAATTGGAAGGCAAGCATTCTGAACTCTGGCATAATATTTTTGTGTGTCGTTTGAAGGTGGTTACAACACTCCTTGTTGCGGAGTTTCGTTATTTTATGTGATGATATGAGCATACTCATAAGTGCATATTGATGATTCTGTGCTACTGAAATTTGATACGTGGTGATAGTAATCACCCTCGTATGCCTTTCATGCATACCGTAAGGAAGCCAGGAAAGTCTCTGTCTTGGGTAGACACGAACTTGTCCTTAGTTCCTCATCGAGACGAGTGTGTCCGGTATGGCATGATGAGGTATGATGAGTGGATATTCCATCTGTTGGAGGAAATATAATTGTTATGCTAATCACACGGGGAATACTTAAGCCTCCTGAGTCGACTATAGATCGAGTCTTGTTCCAGTAACCCCCATACTTGTTTCGTACTACCACTTGTCCCTGCAGCAGGTAGGGTACGGTTCAGTAAGTTGTCAACCCCTTTTTAGCACACACCATACAGAGAGGCCATGGTGGAAGATACCGACTGCAGCCGGTAGGTAGGCCACCTGGTCCGGGGGCATGGGTGTTTCCGGTTGGGACCGAGAGGGGGGCACCCCTTAGAGCGCGCGATATAAATTTGATCCCATGCTATTCGAGGTTGTAGCCTCCCCACTTAGAGTTTTGCTTGACAGGTGTCGTGGGTGACTCCAGACACCGGTAAGTTAAGCTGGTGTGTGCAGGTTAGGTGTGTTTTCAATTAAAAGACCATAGACGGAATTAGTCCCGATGGACTAGAGGAATCCGTTACTCGTGGGTAAAGAGTACACCCTCTGCAGAGATTAAATCTATTCGAATAGCCGTGTCCATGGGTAAGGACTATAGTCTGGGATGGGTCAAGTGTTGGTCTTAGTGTCGGTCTTCGGAGGAGAAACTACTAAACCGGAACATGGATCATGACCTGTGGCTTATGATGATTGTGATTATTATTGTTATGGACTAACCCTTTATATTATTGGGATTATTGAGTATCCCTGGGAAGGTTCTACCTCCTGGATATTCACTGTGATTATTTATCTTATAAGCCCTTTATGTGGTGTCGCTCAGACGCCCGACTGTGGCATGCTGTTATTTATTTACTTTATAAGCCCTTTATGTGGTGTCGCTCAGACGCCCGACTGAGGCATGCTCGTCATTTACTATCCTATCGAGGTGTCGCTCCAGACACCCGATCGGTGCATTTTATTACTCCCCTGTTATTACATATTCATGTTGTATATAAATAACCTGCTTGTATGCCTTAGGGATTTTATTTTATGACTGACATTGTGATCATAAATATTTTGGAGCATGATTATCTTTTGTTATATTATACCCGTGTTCATATTGTTTGCGAGTACATTCAAAGTACTCACTGGCTTGTCCCTGGCTATTGTCTTGGCCAGATTTCTTGCATGGAGAGGAGCGTCGTGATAGCAGCCTCGCGAAGATAGGAGTTAACCTGGTCAGCTGTTCCTATGGGAAATGGAGTCCCATAGACGCTGATGATCCACAAACCGCTTCCACCATCAACCACTAGAAACCATTTGTTGTACTCATAGGCCAGAATGGTCTTGTACTACATATTTTGTATTTTGCTTGGAATTCTGTATCAAGTTGGTGCCTCATCAGCTAACAGTAATCCTGGGGCTGGTGAGCACAAGGGCCATTTTCTGGGAAATCAATACCCGGAAATCGGTCGTGACAAACTTGGTATCAGAGCCAGGCTGACCATTGGCTAATCCTATCTTAGCCAGGTCGAAAACCTAGGTAAAGCAACCCACCAGACCTTAACCTAACCCCGACCAAGCTTCTCGCGCAAGATAGCCACATCGTGACCCCGACACCTTTTGGTAGTCGGTGCCCAACCTATCAGCCTAGCCTGTCGATCACGCACCAGTGACCGACACCTAAATTGTCTCATTCGCAAGCGTGCGAAGGAAGACTCCGTCCCCTTTTTCTATAAAAAGGGCACGCTAGCCTCAACACAGCACAACACAAACTCTTTCCCAAACCGAGCTATAATGCCAGGACCCATTTTTCACAATGAGACCACAGCAACCAACCTTGGAGGTTTTGTGACAGTGCTAGCAAACCTCACCCGCCATGCCTTTGCATTAGAAGAACCCCCAGAATATGTGGTGTACCAAGGACCCATGAGCGGTGAGAGCCGTCAATTCTGGGCCACCGTGCATGTCTATGGTAGGGGTCTGTCGCCAGAACGCCCCTACAGGTTCACCGGAAGGACAACTTCCTTTGAGCCACAAGCCATCCAACTAGCTGCTCGAGAGGCTATAGTTCAATTCTGGCACTTGTCGCCTAGAGTTAACTATCGCCCGTTCTACTACTACCCCAGCCGTGACGAGTATGGTAGGCCACCCCAAGTTGCCAACGGAGATCACGAGACGGATCGTGCTTTGTTGCATCTAGTGCGCTATGTGGGTGCACTAGAGGAATTGTTTCATCAAATCACCCTTGATCTGATCGCAGCTCGTGGAGAACTGATTCGCCAAGCCCCGGCAAGAGGATAAGATGAGCCCAACGTCAACAACCCAGTCGTGTTGTTCGGACTACCGATCGAGTCCTTGAGGTCTGCCCCAGTCATCGACCAAAATACCTTGATGACCCCAGAAGTGCTTCGTCGCCTTTTGGGAACACGCTCCAGCGGGATTGTGGCCAACAATCCCCGAGATGGTCATCATCGCTACCCCAACCCTGCAGTCCCTCAACCCCCTCCAGCTAACCCCGACGGTGAGACCCGCGGAGAAGCCTCGACGTCCACAAGGCATGCCCACCTAGATATTAACGAGGTAGACTAAAGTCACTCGAGTAGTACCGAGTCTTAGTATGTCCACGCCCTGTAATTGTGTGATCCTGTATCGCCGTATTTAAATGCTGTTTGCTCGTGCACCCCTATTTTTAAATAGTAGCCATGCATAAGTATGTTGGTGTGCGATTGCAATTTTTTTAACCCGAGCGTAGCTGCCAACCCCGACGACTCAAAGTTTGTGCTATGAGTAAACTTTTGGTCTCAACTAACAGGAATGATATTTTCGAAAAACAACCCTTAACAAATCTCGAGGACGAGATTTTTTTTCTTAAGGGCGTAGTGTTGTGACACCCCAAAATTTTAACCTTGTTTTATTAATTAAAATTTTGCCAGGAAACTTAAACTTTTATTTTCTGGATTTTCTTTTGATTTCAGAACCATTCTTTTCTTTATTGTTATGAAGTTTTTACCCCAAATGAAAACTTTCCAATTATATTATTGGACTTGTTTACCCTCTCAAGAAAAAGATTTCTATTATCAGTGGATTTATTTGCATAATTATTGCTCTGTGAACTTTATTCCTTAAAGTGATTTTTCATTAGTTTTGGAGCTCTATTTGAACTACAACCATTTGATAAATTTACTTAAAATTCCAACCGAAATTTGGAGATGTCATGTGATGTTTTTAAATCACTTTTATGCAAAAATATCTTCTGTTCATTGGAGATTTTGAGCTCTACAACAAGTTTTCAAATCTAGTCCAGTGGGAAATTTTGCACTACAACCTATTTAAATATTTCTTTAAAACTTCCACCAAAATTATGGGATGTTAATAGGAGTATATTATTCAACTTTATGCAAAAACCCAGTTATGTCCTTTGAAAAATTTGAGTGAATCAACCTCATTTTCATTCTGATCCAACTTGATGATTTGTACTGCAACCATATTTTTACCTGCTCCTTTACCCATGATTATTTTTCCTGCTTATAGACCACCCTACAAAACCCTTAAGTCCAGGAGAGTGGACCCATTGGAGGATTTTAAGTGCATGCAATCATGCCTTTTTCTTTCTGTCCAAAACTGAAGATTTGCAAAACTTGCACTAGCAAGTTTCTGGTTTTGCCCAAATGACCTTGCCATCACCAACCTCATCTAAAGAGACTAGCATCTGGAGATTTTGGCCACCCCAAGAGTTACCTAGATGCCCATGATATTTTGTCAAACACCCTGTGAGCATGACCAGTTTGGGCATGAACTTATAGTTTGCACTGTGAGCTTGATCCACTGAACCAGCAACCTTGTCCACCAAGCTCCCTGATGCCTCTAGCCTGGACCTGCTAATCCCCAGCTCCACCCAAGTCCCCTAGCTTGCCTTGGCATTTTGCTGAATAGTTGGCGTGCACGCTCTGGGGGCGGCCAGAGCGCGCGTTTTGCACGTGCGTGCACCCGAGCTGCCGTGTTCGCTCGCCCTGCGCCCCTGGCCTTTGCTTGCCTACAGAGCCACACCCCGACCTCATCCATTCACCAGAACACACCAGCTCGTCCCTGGGGCTGCACAGCGCCACCGTCAGGTCGGCCACGGCGGCTAGCGGCCGGCCACAGTGGGCTCCTGCCCCGGACGGCGCCGCCCGGGCCACACCAGCGCCAGCTCGCTCATGGAACAGCCCGAGCTCATCCACGAGCTCGTCCGCTAGCGCCCGTCGCCGCCACGATGCCCTGCAAGCTACAGCGAGGCGGTTCGCCGAGCTTATCTCCGGCCGCCACGGAACCGACCTCGTTGTGCTATAAAAGGAGACCCCCGGGCTCATCCGAGCACTCAGGCGACCTCAGGCCACCCCCATAGCACCCCCGCAGCCAGTAATCATAGGGAGAAAGCCGTCTTCCCCGACTCCGGCCGGTTCGGCCGCCGCCACGCCGCAGTGCCATGTGTCGCAACCAGGGCCTCCCCCGCCCATCCAGCGCCACCATTCTACTCCTCTCGACCCTGCGGAGCCGCCCAGCCTCCCAAACACGGTCGGGAACCACCATAGCCCGAGCCCCTAAACTCACCCGAAGCTGCCGTCCGCCGCGGAGCTCGCCGCAGGTGACTCCCTCCATCCCCGCCACCTCCTCGACCACCCGGAGGACCGCCCTGGCCTGGCGGATCCATCCCTGTCCTCTAGAGCCCGCGAGGAGCCACCGTTCACCGACGTTGGCCGTCGAAGCCCCCGCCCCTGTTCGGCCAGAGGAGGAAGGAGGCGGGGCGACCGGTCAAACCTCACCAGTGGGCCCCCTGGACCCACTGTCAGCGACACCGAGCCGGTCCACGCTGACTAAGTGAAGGCGTAAACACCAGAGTACGTCTTCGACGTGTTTTCTTTCCGAAACGTTTTTTCTTTTTTCTGTATTATTTTTAAAAACATTATTTGACCAAAACTTTGACTGACCATATCTTTTAAAATATAACTCCAAATGAGTTGATTCTTTTTCCTACCTCTCTCAAATATTGTCTAGTTTATTTTCAGATTTATTTGAAAAAAATTCAGATAACTTTTTTGTACTGTTTTGAAACTATGTGTCAATTTGAATATTTTCATAAATAGGATTTTGTTGGAGAGAGAAGAAGACTTTCAAAAGTTTTGGAATGCACCCTACCTCTCCACAATTGGAAGGCAAGCATTCTGAACTCTGGCATAATATTTTTGTGTGTCGTTTGAAGGTGGTTACAACACTCCTTGTCTCGGAGTTTCGTTATTTTATGTGATGATATGAGCATACTCATAAGTGCATATTGATGATTCCGTGCTACTGAAATTTGATACGTGGTGATAGTAATCACCCTCGTATGCCTTTCATGCATACCGTAAGGAAGTCGGGAAAGTCTCTGTCTTGGGTAGACACGAACTTGTCCTTAGTTCCTCGTCGAGACGAGTGTGTCCGGTATGGTATGATAAGGTATGATGAGTGGAGATTCCATATGTTGGAGGAAATATAATTGTTATGCTAATCACGCGGGGAATAGTTAAGCCTTCTGAGTCGACTATAGATCGAGTCTTGTTCCAGTAACCCCCATACTTGTTTCGTACTACCACTTGTCCCTGCAGCAGGTAGGGTATGGTTCAGTAAGTTGTCAACCCCTTTCTAGCACACACCATACAAAGAGGCCATGGTGGAAGATACCGACTGCAGCCGGTAGGCAGGCCACCTGGTCCGGGGGCATGGGTGTTTCCGGTTAGGACCGAGAAGGGGGCACCCCTTAGAGCACGCGATATAAATTTGATCCCATGCTATTCGAGGTTGTAGCCTCCCCACTTAGAGTTTTGCTTGACAGGTGTCGTGGGTGATTCCAGACACCGGTAAGTTAAGCTGGTGTGTGCAGGTCAGGTGTGTTTTCAATTAAAAGACCGTAGACGGAATTAGTCCCGATGGACTAAAGGAATCCGTTACTCGTGGGTAAAGAGTACACCCTCTGCAGAGATTAAATCTATTCGAATAGCCGTGTCCATGGGTAAGGACTACAGTCTGGGATGGGTCAAGTGTCGTTCTTAGTGTCGGTCTTTGGAGGAGAAACTACTAAACCGGAACATGGATCATGACCTGTGGCTTATGATGATTGTGATTATTATTGTTATGGACTAACCCTTTATATTATTGGGATTATTGAGTATCCCTGGGAAGGTTCTACCTCCTGGATATTCACTATGATTATTTATCTTATAAGCCCTTTATGTGGTGTCGCTCAGACGCCCGACTGTGGCATGCTATTATTTATTTACTTTATAAGCCCTTTATGTGGTGTCGCTCAGACGCCCAACTGAGGCATGCTCGTCATTTACTATCCTATCGAGGTGTCGCTCCAGACTCCCAATCGGTGCATTTTATTACTCCCCTGTTATTACATATTCATGTTGTATATAAATAACCTGCTTGTATGCCTTAGGGATTTTATTTTATGATTGGCATTGTGATCATAAAATATTTCGGAGCATGATTATCTTTTGTTATATTATACCCGTGTTCATAATGTTTGTGAGTACATTCAAAGTACTCACTGGCTTGTCCCTGGCTATTATCTTGGCCAGATTTCTTGCATGGAGAGGAGCGTTGCGATGACAGCCCCGGAACCTAAGCAACGGTGATAGGAGCCTCGCGAAGATAGGAGTTAACCTGGTCAACTGTTCCTGTGGGAAATGGAGTCCCATAGACGCTGATGATCCACAAACCGCTTCTGCCATCAACCACTAGAAACCATTTGTTGTACTCATAGGCCAGAATGGTCTTGTACTACATATTTTGTATTTTTCTTGGAATTCTGTATCAAGTTGGTGCCTCATCAGCTAACAGTAATCCTGGGGCTGGTGAGCACAAGGGCCATTTTCTGGGAAATCAATTCCCAGAAAACCAGTCGTGACAACAAGTATACATGAGGTCTGCCCCTGGTTTTACCTTGGTCTTGTAGTTAGCAAATCAATTTTTTTTGGAATGTGCGATTTTAATTACATTTAGTTAGTCTTTCATCCATTCATATCTTTGGGATTTGAGACCAGGATGCACGTCACAAATATGCCAACCATGATGTTAGGAGCCCCGTAATTTCCACTTCCTTTTGGGTGTGAGCATCGTTGATTGCTAATAGCAAAGAAATTCGAAAAATCTGAAGAATATAAAAGTAACTTATTTTTTTGATATGGCTTGATTTAATTTTTTCTGTAGATGTTCTGTGATGAGATAGTCATGTCTACCATGTCCAGTATTTGATTTTTTTAACTCAGCACCAACAACCCCAATTTAAATGAAATATAGATACACATAATATTTGTAAGCTACGTTATTTAGACAATGGGATAATTAGAGGTGGTCATAGATATCTTGGTCAAACCAAATAGATAAAGAACACACATGAATCCAGGTTTGTGCTCTGTTTTGTATTTCTCATGTACGACCAGAGTCTGTATATATGTTGTAAGCTAGAACAGATTGTGCCCACCAAAACCTATTTGTGTGTACGACTAGAGTCTGTGTGTATGTGTTGTAAGCTAGAACCGTTTTTACCCACCAAAACATATCTGTGTGTACGACGGCGGTGGGGCATGGAGGCGGGCGTGGGTTAGGGTTTGGAGGGGGAGAGAGAGAGGCGAGGCAGGAGGAAGAGGAGAGGCGGCGGTGGGAGTCCGGGAGGAGTTGGTGGCTAAGTAGACAGATGATATGAAATGCATCAATAGAACTTCCTACTAACATAAACCATGTTTACTACTAACTGATCATTACCTGTTTGACCACATAGTTGGGACCGGCACCCCCACATAGTTGTTCAAGGAATTACTACTTCATTTCTGCCCTTGGCTTTCTTTTTCTTGGATATTGTAGCCTCACTAGGATGGATTAAGAGTGTCATTTGCTCCCTTTCCCTAATCAAATAGGACTTCCAAAATAATGAGACTTGCACTCATTTTTAGTTGTTGATCTCTTTAGTTTCTGATTACAACTTATGTTTCACAAATATATGCAAGTTTCTACTCTGTTTTAGTGGTCCTTAGTTGATCTCTTTGATTTCTGATTACAACCTGTCTCTGTGATTATAAGTAATTTTGGTGTTGTTTGTAGTTGGCACTTCTCATTTCAGAAATCAGTAGTGATCCTGGTATTCAACCATGAGAGTTTAGTGAGAACAACCAAAGGAGGAATAAGCTCAAGACATGTTTAGCAGCTTCTACTAAGTAAGTCCCCCTAAACCTTCAAATCCAAATAAAACAAAAATTCAAGAGTATGTTCTCCACATATGAAATAGATAAATGCTGACATGCTTGCTGCATGTCATCAGATTACGGTTCCAGAAGTTAAAGGACACGCTTGTGAATCATGGACAACCTCGTCCTGGTACAGGGGCTCGAGTTTGAGCTCTTGCGTGGCTTTAGGTGCAAACATGGAACTTTAGTTCACCTAGAACGAATCGGATCCTTGTGCCAATTATTGTAGTGATTGGAGGCCCATTGCGTGTGACCATGATGTAGGCATTCACTCTAGGATCTGAGAATAATTTGTTGATCCTGTTTGAAAGATAGTGGTTCAATAGTGATTTTAACCACTTATTTATATATTTTTTCTTTTGTTGTGTTATGTATGGAGATGCAGATAGTGGTTTTAGTTTTGGTAGTTTGGACTGCTATTGATTATGTTATTGCAAGTGGTCCTTGCTCCGCATGGTGACCTCAAGGATGCCTCTTGAAAATTAGCATCCTTATTATGAGATTGAGGCCATGTAAACTTGAATTCTGAACCAACTATGTGCTCTTGGCGAAATGTGTACTGAGTTTATTTCTTTTGGATTTGGTGGGTTGGATCAAGGCTCTTGTATTTTATAGGGCAATGCATTATATCATTGATGTTCTGCATATATGATTGCAACCTATGCTAAACTTGCCTTTCTACTATCGCAATATATGTTTGATCTTTATCCGCTTGGCCAAGTCATTGGGACCGGCACCCTGGCGCCAAGGCACGCTCCGATCTAGTTGCATATTATGGTCAGGTAAATCAAAAGCTAACGTACTAGAATATTTATATCCCGTTGCAATGCACGGCATTGTTCTAGTATACCTAAAAAGACAAAAGATTATGTGGTCAGCTCGTCCTTTCTTCAACCTTACTTAGCATTGTTGCATCACCGCTCGACCGCACAACATAGAGTAGCCTTGTGCTGCGATACACTGCAGCAAACGTTCACTCTACACATTTCTTGGGAAAAAAACATGCCAGCACACATGTACTAGGCATGTGTTTTTTTCTATTTAGGGGAGCCCATCTCTCTCCTGATTGCATGTGATCGCTTTCTCCAAGTCGATCCTATCTCTCTGTAATCTAATAGGGAAGAAGGGAAAGGAGTGCCAACATACTGGAAAATGGAAGAAGGAAATGAGTAGGGTGGATGCGGAACTGCACACCTGATGTCCTCTCTTGTAAGGCGACTAGGGCAAAGCCTTCCTTCTCTCGATCTTTGTCGGTGAGCCCATGGATTTGTTGGGGAATGTAGTAATTTCAAAATTTTCGTACGATCATGCAAGATCTATCTAGGAGATGCATAGCAACGAGAGGGGAGAGTATGTCCACGTACTCTCATAGACCAAAAGCGGAAGCGTTTAGTAACGCACTTGATGTAGTCGAATGTCTTTGCGATCCAACCGATCCAAGTACCATACGTACGGCACCTCCGCGTTCAGCACACGTTCTGCTCGATGATGTCCCTCGTGCTCTTGATCCAGTTGAGGACGAGGGTGAGTTCCGCCAGCACGACGGCGTGGCGACGGTGATGATGATGTTACCGGTGCAGGGCTTCACCTAAGCACTACAGCGATATGATCGAGGTGTTTAACTGTGGAGGGGGGCACGACACACGGCTAAGGCAAAACTTGGTGTGTTCTAGGGTGCGCCCTACCCCCGTATATAAAGGAGGAAGGAGAAGGAGGCCGGCCCTAGAGGGGGCGCGTCAAGGGGGGGAGTCCTACTTGGACTCCCAGTCCAAGTAGCTAGGATTCGCCCCCCCCTTTCCCATTCCAACTAGGAGAAGGAGGGAAGGGGGAAGAGGGGAGAAGGAAGGAGGTGGGGCACCGCCCCCTCCTAGTCCAATTCGAACCAGCCCATGGGGGGGCACGAGGCCACCCCTTGAGGTCCTTCTCTCCTTTCCCCTAAAGCCCATTAAGGCCCATCAACTCCTCGGGGCGTTCCGGTAACCTCCTGGTACTCCAAAAAATGCCCGAACTCATTTGAAACCTTTTCGGTGTCCAAACATAGCCTCCAATATATCAATCTTTATGTCTCGACCATTTCGAGACTCCTTGTCACATTCGTGATCTCATCCGGGACTCCAAACAAACTTTGGTCATCAAAAACTCATAACTCATAATACAAATCGTCATCGAATGTTAAGTCTGCGGACCCTACGGGGTCGAGAACTATGTAGACATGACCGAGACACATCTCCGACCAATAACCAATAGCGGAACCTGATGCTCATATTGGCTCCTACATATTCTACGAAGATCTTTATTGTTCAAACCGCATAGCAACATGCGTTGTTCCCTTTGTCATCGGTATGTTACTTGCTCGAGATTCAATCGTCGGTATCATCATACCTAGTTCAATCTCATTACTGGAAAGTCTCTTTACTCGTTCCTTAATGCTTCATCCTGCAACTAACTCATTAGTCACATTGCTTGCAAGGCTTATAGTGATGAGCATTACCGAGAGGGCCCAGAGATACCTCTTCGATACACGGAGCGACAAATCCTAATCTTGATCTATGCCAACCCAACAAATACCTTCGGAGACACTTGTAGAGCATCTTTATAATCACCCAGTTACGTTGTGACGTTTGATAGCACACAAGGTGTTCCTCCGGTATTCAGGAGTTGCATAATCTCTTAGTTAGAGAAACATGTATAAGTGATGAAGAAAGCAGTAGCAATAAAACTGTAACGAGCATTATGCTAAGCTAACGGATGGGTCTTGTCCATCACATCATCCTCTAATGATGTGATCCCATTCATCAAATGACAACACATGTCTATGGCCAGGAAACATAACCATCTTTGATTAACGAGCTAGTCAAGTAGAGGCATACTAGGGACACCTTGTTTTGTCTATGTATTCACACATGTACTAAGTTTCCGGTTAATACAATTCTATCATGATTAATAAACATTTATCATGATATAAGGAAATATAAATAACAACTTTATTATTGGCTCTAGGGCATATTTTCTTCAGCCTCCCACTTGTACTAGAGTCAATAATCCAGTTCACATCGCCATGTGATTTAACACCAATAGTTCACATCTGTATGTGATTAACACCCATAGTTCACATCGCCATGTAACCAACAAGCAAAGGGTTTACTAGAGTCAATAATCTAGTTCACGTCGTTGTGTGATTAACACCCAAAGAGTACTAAGGTGTGATCATATTTTGCTTGTGAGAGAAGTTTAGTTAACGGGTCTGCAATATTCAGAGTCGTATGTATTTTGCAAATATTCTATGTCTACAATTCTCTGCATGGAGCTACTCTAGCTAATTACTCCTGCTTTCAGTATGCATCCAGATTGAGACTCAAAGTCATCCAGATCGGTGTAAAAGCTTGCATCGACGTAACTCTTAATGACAAACTCTTTATCACCTCCATAACCGAGAAATATTTCCTTAGTCCTCTTAGGTAACTAAGGATAACTTTGACCGCTGTCCAGTGATCCACTCCTGGATCACTATCGTACCCCCTTGCCAAACTCATGATAAGGTACACAATAGGTCTGGTACACAACATAGCATACTTTATAGAACCTATGGATGAGGCATAGGGAATGACTTTCATTCTCTTTCCATTTTCTGTTGTGGTCGGGTTTTTGAGTCTTACTCAACTTTACACCTTGCAACACAGGCAAGAACTCCTTCTTTGACTGTTCCATTTTGAACTACTTCAAAATCTTGTCAAGGTATGTACTCATTGAAAAATCTTATCAAGCGTCTTGATCTATCTCTATAGATCTTGATGCCCAATATGTAAGCAACTTCACCATGGTCTTTCTTTGAAAATCTCCTTTCAAACTCTCCTTTATGCTTTCCAGGAAATTCTACATCATTTTTGATCAACAATATGTCATCCACATATACTTATCAGAAAGGCTGTAGTGCTCCGACTCACTTTCTTGTAAATACATGCTTCACCGCAAGTCTGTATAAAACTATATGCTTTGATCAACTCATCAAAGCATATATACTCCGAGATGCTTGCACCACTCCATAGATGGATCACTGGAGCTTGCACACCTTTTTAGTACCTTAGGATCGACAAAACCTTCTAGTTGCATCATATACAACTCTTCTTCAAGAAATATCCATTTAAGGAATGCAATTTTGACATCCATTTGCCAGATTTCATAAACTATGGCAATTTCTAACTGATGACCCACAAGTATATGTGGTCAATTGTAGCTCTTTTTGATAAGTAAGAGTGTCGAACCCAATGAGGAGCAGAAGGAAATGACAAGTGGTTTTCGGCAAGGTAATGTTTGCAAGTGCTAAAATTATAAGTAGCGGAGTAGTTTGGTAGCAAGATAATTTGTAACGAGCAACAATAGTAGTAACAAAAGTGCAGCAAGGTAGCCCAATCCTTTTGAGGCAGGACAAGCCAAAACTATTTCTTATGATAAGCAAAGTGTTCTTGAGGGTACACGTGAATTTTATCTAGTCACTTTCATCATGTTGGCTTAATTCGTGTTCGGTACTTTGATAATTTGATATGTGGGTGGATCGGTGCTTAGGTGTTGTTCTTACTTGAACAAACCTCCTACTTATGATTAACCCTCTCGCAAGCATCCGCAACTATGAGAAAAGTATTAAGAATAAATTCTAACCACATCATTAAACTTTTGGATCCAATCGGTCCCTTACGGAATAACGCATAAATTGGGGTTTAAGCTTCTGTCACTCTCGCAACCCACCATCTAATAACTACTCCACAATGCATTCCCTTAGCCCAAATATGGTGAAGTGTCATGTAGTTGATACGTACATTTTGCATCATGCTTTTATATCAATATTTATTGCATTATGGGCTGTTATTACACATTATGTCACAATACTTATGGCTATTCTCTCTTATTTTACAAGGTTTACCATGAAGAGGGGGAATGCCGTCAGCTGGGATTCTGGCTGGAAAAGGAGCAAATATTGGAAACCTATTCTGACAGCTCCAAAAGTCTCGTAACTCCATGAAAGTTACTTTTGGATTTAATAAGAAATTATGAGCAAAGAAAGTACCTGAGGGGGCCCACACCCTGGCCAGGAGGGTGGGGGCGCCCCCCCTACTGGGCGTGCCCCCTGTCTCCTGGGCCCCCTGGTGGCCCTCCAGTGCCCATCTTCTGCTATATGAGGTCTTTTACCCTGGAAAAAATCATAAGGAAGCTCACGGGACGAAACTCCGCCGCCACGAGGCAGAACCTTGGCGGAACCAATCTAGGGCTCCGGCAGAGCTGTTCTGTCGGGGAAACTTCCCTCCGGGAGGGGGAAATCATCACCAACAACCCTCTCATCAGGAGGGGGTCAATCTCCATCAACATCTTCACCAGCACCATCTCCTCTCCAAACCCTAGTTCATCTCTTGTATTCAATCTTGTATCAAAACCACACATTGGTACCTGTGGGTTGCTAGTAGTGTTGATTACTCCTTGTAGTTGATGCTAATTGGTTTACTTGGTGGAAGATCATATGTTCAGATCCTTTATGCATATTAATACCCCTCTGATTATGGATATGAATGTGCTTTGTGAGTAGTTCTGTTTGTTCCTGAGGACATGGGTGAAGTCTTGCTATTAGTAGTCATGTGAATTTGGTATTCATTCGATATTTTGATGAGATGTATGTTGTCTCTCCTGTAGTGGTGTTATGTGAACGTCGACTACATGAAACTTCACCATTATTTGGGCCTAGAGGAAGGCATTGGGAAGTAATAAGTAGATGATGGGTTGCTAGAGTGACAGAAGCTTAAACCATAGTTTATGCGTTGCTTCGTAAGGGGCTGATTTGGATCCATATGTTTCATGCTATGGTTAGGTTTACCTTAATACTTATTTTGTAGTTGCGGATGCTTGCAATAGGGGTTAATCATAAGTGGGATACTTGTCCAAGTAAGGGAAGTACCCAAGCACCAATCCACCCACATATCAAATTATCAAAGTACCGAACGCGAATCATATGAGCGTGATGAAACTAGTGTGACGATAATTCCCATGTGTCCTCGGGAGCGCTTTTCTCATTATAAGAAATTGTCCAGGCTTGTCCTTTGCTACAAAAAGGATTGGGCCACCTTGCTGCACCTTATTTATTTTCATTGCTTGTTACCCGTTACAAATTATCTTATCACAAAACTATCTTTTACCTACAATTTCAGTGCTTGCAAAGAATACCTTACTCAAAACTGCTTGTCATTTCCTTATGCTCCTAGTTGGGTTCGACACTCTTACTTATCAAAATGACTACGATAGATCCCCTATACTTATGGTCATCAAGACTCTTTTCTGGCGCCATTGCCGGGGAGTA
The DNA here is from genome assembly GCF_018294505.1 of Triticum aestivum. Taxonomy (NCBI): domain Eukaryota; kingdom Viridiplantae; phylum Streptophyta; class Magnoliopsida; order Poales; family Poaceae; genus Triticum; species Triticum aestivum. Next base: position 124,331,964 of record NC_057798.1, read on the forward strand.
AAGCGCCTTTGGTAAGTGGAACTTGGTAAGGAAACATTTATATAGTGTGCTGAAATTTCCTGTCACTTGTTACTATGGAAACTAATCCTTTGAGGGGTTTGTTCGGGGTATCTTCACCCCAACCAGTAGAGCAAAGATTTGCTCCTCAACCTACTGAACCTACTGAAAATGTTTACTTTGAAATTCCTTCGGGTATGATAGAGAAACTGCTAGCTAATCCCTTTGCAGGAGATGGAACATTGCATCCCGATTTACACCTTATCTTTGTGGATGGAGTCTGTGGATTATTTAAGCTTGCAGGTATTCCCGATGACGTTGTTAAGCGGAAGGTTTTCCCTTTATCTTTGGAGGGAGATTCATTGACATGGTATAGGCTATGTGATGATACAGGACCTTGGAATTATAAACGATTGAAGTTGGAATTTCACCAGAAATTCTATCTTATGCATCTTGTTCACCATGATCATAATTACATATATAATTTCCGGCCTCACGAAGGAGAAAGCATCACTCAAGCTTGAGGGAGGCCTAAGTCAATGTTGTATTCATGCCCCAATCATGAGCTCTCAAGAGAAATGATTATTCAAAAAAATTATGCTCGACTTTCTCTCAATTATCGCACCATGATCGATACTTCCTGTGCTGGTTCTTATATGCTGAAGACTACTGAATTCAAGTGGGACTTATTGGAAAGAATTAACTGCAACTCTGAAGATTGGGGTTCCCACGATGGTAAGGAGTCAGGTATAACACCTAAGTTTGATTGTGTTAAATCTTTTATGGATACCGATGCCTTTCGTGGATTTAGCGCTAAATATGGACTTGACTCTGAGATAGTAGCTTCTTTCTGTGAATCTTTTGCTGCTCACGTTGATCTCCCTAAGGAGAAGTGGTTTAAATATAATCCTCCCATTGAAGTAAAAGTAGTTGCACCTATTACAGTTGAAGAAAAGACTATTACTTATAATGATCCTATTGTTCCTACTACTTATGTTGAGAAACCACCTTTTCCTGTTAGAATAAAGGATCATGCTAAAGCTTCAACTATCGTTCGTAAGAGTAATACTAGAACTTATACACCTCCTGAGAAAATTAAGGTTGAACCTAGTATTGCTATGGTTAAAGATCTCTTGGATGATAATATAGATGGGCATGTTATTTACTTCTGTGGTGAAACTGGTAATATTGTTAAAGCAGATGCTAAAATACATAGACCTGTTGTAGGCATGCCTGTTATTTCTGTTAAAATAGGAGATCATTGTTATCAAGTCTTATGTGATATGGGTGCTAGTGCTAGTGCAATACCTTTTTCCTTATATAAAGAAATTATGCATGATATTACACCCACTGAGTTGGAAGATATTGATGTTACAATTAAGCTTGCCAATAGAGATACTATTAAGCCTTTTGGGATTGTTAGAGATGTTGATGTCTTGTGTGGGAAGGTCAAATACCCTGCTGATTTTCGTGTTCTTGGTTCCCCACAAGATGAATTTTGTCCCATCATATTTGGTAGACCCTTCTTGAACACTGTTAATGCTAAGATAGATTGCAAAAAGGATGTTGTTACGATTGGCTTGGATGATATGACTCATGAGTTTAATTTTGCTAAATTTCGTAGGCAACCCCGTGATAAAGAATTACCTAGTAAAGATGAAATATTGGTCTTGCTTCTATTGTCGTGCCTCCTACTAATCCGTTAGAACAATATTTGCTAGACCATGAAAATGATATGTTTATGAAAGAAAGAAGGGAAATAGACGAAGTATTCCTGCAACAGGTTCCTATCTTGAAACACAACTTACCTGTTGAAATCGTAGGGGACCCTCCTCCACCCAAGGGCGATCCCGTATTTGAGCTTAAGCCATTACCTGATAACCTTAAATACTCTTATCTTGATGAAAAAAGGTATATCCTGTTATTATTAGTGCTAACCTTTCAAAGCAGGAATAGGAAAGATTATTGAAAACTCTGAAGAAGCACCGTGCTACTATTGGATATACTCTGGATGATCTAAAGGGCATCAGTCCTACTCTATGCCAATACAAAATTAAAGTGGAGAAAGATTAAACCCTAAGATGAAAGAAGTGGTAAGAAATGAGATACTAAAGCTCCTTGAGGCAGGTATAATTTATCTCGTTGCTGATAGTGAATGGGTAAGCCCTGTCCATTGTGTCCCTAAAAAGGGAGGTATTACTGTTGTTCCTAATGATAAAGATGAATTGATTCCGCAAAGAATTATTACAGGTTATAGGATGGTAATTGATTTCCGTAAATTAAATAAAGCTACTAAGAAAGATCATTACCCTTTACCTTTCATTGATCAAATGCTAGAAAGACTATCCAAACATACACATTTCTTCTTTCTAGATGGTTATTCTAGTTTCTCTCAAATACCTGTGTCAGCGAAAGATCAATCAAAAACTACTTTTACTTGCCCTTTCGGTACTTTAGCTTATAGGTGTATGCCTTTTGGTTTATGTAATGCACCTGCTACCTTTTAAAGATGCATGATGGCTATATTCTCTGACTTTTGTGAAAAGATTTGTGAGGTATTCATGGATGACTTCTTAGTCTATGGATCCTCTTTTGATGATTGCTTGAGCAACCTTGATCGAGTTTTGCAGAGATGTGAAGACACTAGTCTCGCCCTGAATTGGGAAAAGTGTCACTTTATGGTTGATGAAGGCATTGTCTTGGGGCATAAAATTTCTGAAAGAGGTATTGAAGTTGATAAAGCTAAAGTTGATGCTATTCAAAAGATGCCATGTACCAAGGACATTAAAGGTATAAGAAGTTTCCTTGGTCATGCCGGTTTTTATAGGAGGTTCATTAAGGACTTTTCTAAAATCTCTAGGCCTCTGACTAATTTATTGCAAAAAGATGTTCCTTTTGTCTTTGATGATGATTGTGTAGAAGCATTTTAAATACTTAAGAAAGCTTTGATCACTACACCTATTGTTCAGCCACCTGATTGGAATTTACCCTTTGAAATTATGTGTGATGCTAGTGATTATGCTATAGGTGCTGTTCTAGGGAAGAGAGTCGATAAGAAATTAAATTTTATTCAATATGCTAGCAAGACTCTTGATACTGCCCAGAGAAATTATGCTACTACTAAAAAATAATTCTTAGCAGTTGTATTTGCTTGTGATAAGTTCAGACCTTACATTGTTGATTCTAAAGTTACTATTCACACTGATCATGCTGCTGTTAAATATCTTATGGAAAAGAAAGATGCTAAGCCTAGACTTATCAGATGGGTCCTCTTGCTTCAAGAATTTTATTTACATATTATCGATAGAAAGGGAGCTGAGAACCCCGTTGCCGACAACTTGTCTAGGCTAGAGAACGTTCTTGATGACCCACTACCTATTGATGGTAGCTTTCCTGATGAACAATTAGCGGTCATTAATGCTTCTCATACTGCTCCATGGTATGTTGATTATGCTAATTACATTGTTGCCAAATTTATACCACCTAGTTTCACATACCAGCAAAAGAAAAAATTCTTTTATGATTTAAGACATTACTTCTGGGATAACCCACACCTTTATAAAGAAGGAGTAGATGGTGTTATTAGACGTAGTGTACCTGAGAATGAACAGGAACAGATCCTACGCAAGTGTCACTAAGAACCATATGGAGGACACCACGCTGGAGACAGAACTGCACATAAGGTATTGCAATCTGGTTTTTATTGGCCTACTCTCTTCAAGGATGCCCATATGTTTGTATTGTCATGTGATGAATGTCAAAGAATTGGTAATATTAGTAAATGTCAAGAAATGCCTATGAATTATTCTCTTGTTCTTGAACCATTTGATGTTTGGGGCTTTGATTATATGGGACCTTTTCCTGCCTCTAATGGTTACACACATATTTTAGTTGCTATTGATTACGTTACTAAGTGGGTAGAAGCTATTCCAACTAGTAGTGCTGATCATAACACCTCTATTAAGATGCTTAAAGAAGTTATTTTTCCGAGGTTTGGAGTCCCTAGATATCTCATGACTGATGGTGATTCACATTCTATTCATGGTGCTTTTCGTAAAATGCTTGCTAAGTATGATGTTAATCATAGAATTGCATCTCCTTATCACCCACAGTCTAGTGGTCAAGTAGAGTTGAGCAATAGAGAGCTCAAATTAATTTTGTAAAAGACTTTTAATAGATCTAGAAAGAATTGGTCCAAGAAACTTGAGAATGCATTATGGGCTTATAGAACTGCATATAAAAATCCTATGGGTATGTCCCCGTATAAGATGGTTTATGGAAAAGCGTGTCACTTACCTCTTGAACTTGAACATAAGGCATATTGGGCCATTAAAGAGCTCAACTATGATTTCAAACTTGCTGGTGAGAAGAGGTTATTTGACATTAGCTCACTTGATGAATGGAGAACCAGGCCTATGAGAATGCCAAATTGTTTAAAGAAAAAGTTAAAAGATGGCATGACAGAAGGATACAAAAGAGAGAATTTAACGTAGGTGATTATGTGTTACTATTCAACTCTCGTTTAAGATTTTTTGCAGGAAAACTTCTCTCTAAGTGGGAAGGCCCTTACGTTATCGAGGAGGTCTATCGTTTTGGTGCCATAAAAATCAACAACTTCGAAGGCACAAGTCCGAGGGTGGTGAACGGTCAAAGAATCAAACATTATATCTCAGGTAACCCTATGAATGTTGAAACTAATATTATTGAAACCGTAACCCCGGAGGAATACATAAGGGACACTTTCGAGAACGTTTCAGACTCCAAAAAGGAATAGGTATGTGGTACGGTAAGTAAACCGACTCCAAAACAATTCTAATGGCAATTTTCTCCGTTTTGGAATATTTAAGAATTTTGGGAAGAAAGAAGTAGTCCGAGAGGGACACGAGGCCTCGACGAGGGTGGAGGGCGCCCCCCTACTAGGCGCTCCCTCCTATCTCGTGGACACCTCGTGTGCCTCCCGGACTCCGTTTTCTTGCATGTTACGTATTTTGGTCGGTAAAAATTTATTATATAATCTCCCGGAAGTTTTGACCACCGTATCACGCAAAAATCTTCTGTTTTTGGTTCGAGCTGTTTCTGCCACAGATTTGAGCAACATGTCATCTCAGGATTTGGAGGGAGAAAGCTATCTGGCTGATTACCTTGCAGACCCTAAAGTCTACGGGGACCTGGACCATTGTGGCTGGACCACTGAGGAAGAAGAAGACTATGAGCCTAAGGGAAAGGAGGAGACAAGCTCAGACGAAGACGAAGTCCCATTACCTCAACCGGGGTATATGCACGTGGAGTTTAAACAGTCAAGCCTTCCTGATAGAGCAAAGAAGCCCAAGATCGAGTTTATCCCTTTTCGTCTCTTGCAGGAAAACAAACAGGAATTGTGCAAAAGAATATTAAGCCTCGAGCGGGAGATCGATGATTTAAGGGAGCAAAATTCCATTCTCAAGCGTAAGCTGAGAAACAAGCCTACAACACCAACTCCTACCTCACCACCTTCGAGGACATAATCACATGGGTATGGGCACTCCCCTTGGCAACTGCCAAGCTTGGAGGAGGTGCCCCGGTATCGTATCACCATCACACTCCTATCTTTACCGTTTTACTTAGTTCGATCCTTTAGTAATATCTTGATCTAGTAGATTGAAGTCTTGGTATGAATTAGTTTTGAGTTTTGCTTTGCGATCTCTATGTAATTGAGTCCGTGAGTTATCTATAATAAAGATTAGTGTTGAGTCAAAGGGCTTTGCTATCTTTCTATGATCCTGAGAAAAATAGAAAGAATATAAAAAGAATAAAAGAGTTCATATTGATCTTGTGGATAGTAATGACTTCACACATAGAAAGTATGAGGCTTAAAAGTTGTTGAGAGTTGACAAGCATAGTTTTGGTCATCGTTGCAATTAATAGGAAGTAATAAGGAAAGAGAGGTTTTCACATATAAATATACTATCTTGGACATCTTTTATGATTGTGAGCACTCATTAAAGTATGACATGCTAAAGAGTTGACGTTGGACAAGGAAGACAACATAATGGTTTATGTTTTCTCACATCCCAGTTAAAGTATATTGTCATGGATCTTCCTAACATGTTGAGCTTGCCTTTCCCCCTCATGCTAGCAAAATTCCTAGTACCAAGTAGAGATACTACTTGTGCTTCCAAATATCCTTAAACCCAGTTTTTCCATGAGAGTCCATCATATCTACTATGGATTGAGTAAGATCCTTCAAGTAAGTTGTCATCGATGCAGGCAATAAAAATTGCCCTCTAAATATGCATGACTTATTAGTGCGGAGAAAATAATCTTTATACGATCTTGTTATGGAAGCAATAAAAGCGACGGACTGCATAATAAAGGTCCATATACAAGTGGCAATATAAAGTGATGTTCTTTCGTATTAACATTTCGGAAATGTTAACGCCCATACGTGTGGGCGTTTGCACATCGCCCACACGCCTCCATCACCACTCATTTTGCCACATATGAATAGATGACATCAGCAGAATTTTTTTTGGTTTTCGGCTTAAAAATGTTGTATCTCCTAAATAAAAAAGCGAACTAAAAATCTGTTTTCACCATTAAATCTGTCTCGACGAGATCTTCAAAACTAGACCCCATGTTGATATGTTTCGATGAATTTTTTTTGCCAAAAGTTGCCACGATGTTTACACTCCACTTGCCATAGGGCTTAAAGTAAAGTTGCCATGTGGCAATTTTAGTTTGTAGATCATGGCAATTTTAGTATTTTGATGATGGCAACTCCAGTACTTTGACCATGAAAATTATTTTTTGTATGAACCATGGCAATTTTACGTGCATGTATCATGGCAATTTTAGTTTATGGTTCATGGCAAGTCTAGTTTCTTAATTCCCCATTTTATAAATGTCAAAATTTACTTTTAAATGTAGAAGAAAATAGCTGAAACATATCATGGCAACTTCAGTGTAAACATCATGGCAATTCATATGCAATAGACATGGCAACTTTTAATCCAAAAAAATTTCATCAAAACATATCAACATGGGATCTAGTTTCGAAGATCTCATCGCGAGGGATTTAATGGTGAAAACGGATTTTCAATCGGATTTTTCGTTTAAGAGATAAAACATTTTAAAAACTGAAAATCCAAAAAGATTCCTGCATGCATGCATGTGATGATGTGGCAATCTGTTTACATTAGAGACGTGTGGTGTGTCTCCCTTCCTGCCACACGTGTGGCAGTTAGCGCGACCCTAAGATTTTGTGTATCCAACCCTAAAAGCGCATGACAACCTCTGCTTCCCTCTGCGAAGGGCCTATCTTTTACTTTATGTATTTTACTTTATGGAAGAGTCAAGGTGATCTTCACCTTTCCCTTTTTCATTTTATCCTTTGTCAAGCACCTCGTGTTGGAAAGATCATGATACTTATATCCAATTGGATGTTCGTCAGCATAAACTATTATTGTTGACATTACCCTTGAGGTAAAACATTGGGAGGTAACATTATAAGCCCCTATCATTCTCAGTGTCCGATTAAAACTCCATAACCATAAGTATTGCGTGAGTGTTAGCAATTGTAGAAGACTATATGATAGTTGAGTATTTGGACTTGCTGAAAAGCTCTATTCTTGACTCTTTCTTACGTTATGATAGATTGCAATTGCTTCAATGACTGAGATTATAGTTTGTTAGTTCCCAATTAAGTTTGTGTTCCATACTTGACATTGTGAATAGATTGTTACTTGAGCATGAGAAATCATATGACAAAATCTATATATGTTGCTGTTATAAGAATGATCATGATGCCCTCCTGTTCGTATTTTATTTTTATCGACACCTCTATCTCTAAACATGTGGACATATTTTTTGATTTCGACTTCCGCTTGAGGACAAGCGAGGTTTAAGCTTGGGGGAGTTGATACGTCTATTTTGCATCGTGATTTTATATCGATATTTATTGCATTATGGGCTGTTATTACACATTATGTCACAATACTTATGGCTATTCTCTCTTATTTTACAAGGTTTACCATGAAGAGGGGGGATGCCGGCAACTGGGATTCTGGCTGGAAAAGGAGCAAATATTGGAAACCTATTCTGCACAGCTCCAAAAGTCCCGTAACTCCACGAGAGTTACTTTTGGATTTAATAAGAAATTATGAGCAAAGAAAGTACCTGAGGGGGCCCACACCCTGGCCAGGAGGGTGGGGGCGCGCCCCCTGTCTCCTGGGCCCCCTGGTGGCCCTCCGGTGCCCATCTTCTGCTATATGAGGTCTTTTACCCTGGAAAAATCATAAGGAAGCTCACGGGACAGAACTTCGCTGCCACAAGGCAGAACCTTGGCGGAACCAATCTAGGGCTCCGGCAGAGCTGTTCTGCCGGGGAAACTTCCCTTCGGGAGGGGGAAATCATCACCATCATCATCACCAATGATCCTCTCATCGGGAGGGGGTCAATATCCATCAACATCTTCACCAGCACCATCTCCTCTCCAAACCCTAGTTCATCTCTTGTATCCAATCTTGTATCGAAACCACAAATTGGTACCTATGGGTTGCTAGTAGTGTTGATTACTCCTTGTAGTTGATGCTAATTGGTTTACTTGGTGGAAGATCATATGTTCAGATCCTTTATGCATATTAATACCCCTCTGATTATGAACATGAATATGCTTTGTGAGTAGTTCCATTTGTTCCTGAGGACATGTGTGAAGTCTTGCTATTAGTAGTCATGTGAATTTGGTATTCGTTCGATATTTTGATGAGATGTATGTTGTCTCTCCTCTAGTGGTGTTATGTGAACGTCGACTACATGACACTTCACCATTATTTGGGCCTAGAGGAAGGCATTGGGAAGTAATAAGTAGATGATGGGTTGCTAGAGTGACAGAAGCTTAAACCCTAGTTTATGTGTTGCTTCGTAAGGGGCTGATTTGGATCCATATGTTTCATGCTATGGTTAGGTTTACCTTAATACTTCTTTTGTAGTTGCGGATGCTTGCAATAGGGGTTAATCATAAGTGGGATGCTTGTCCAAGTAAGGGAAGTACCCAAGAACTGGACCACCCACATATCAAATGATCAAAGTACCGAACGCGAATCATATGAGCATGATGAAACTAGCTTGATGATAATTCCCATGTGTCCTCGGGAGCACTTTTCTCATTATAAGAAATTGTCCAGGCTTGTCCTTTGCTACAAAAAGGATTGGACCACCTTGTTGCACCTTATTTACTTTCATTGCTTGTTACCCGTTACAAATTATCTTGTCACAAAACTATCTTTTACCTACAATTTCAGTGCTTGCAGAGAATACCTTACTGATAACCACTTGACATTTCCTTCTGCTCCTCGTTGGGTTCGACACTCTTACTTATCGAAAGGACTACGATAGATCCCCTATACTTGTGGGTCATCAGGAGTCGACGTTCACATGACACCACTAAGAGAATGGCAACATACATACCATCAAAAATATCGAACACATATCAGGTTCACATGATTACTTGCAACATGATTTCTCAGTTGACCTCAAGAACGAAAGTAACTACTCACAAATGATAAACATGCTCAAGATCAGAGGGGTATTGAATAGCATAATGGATCTGAACATATAACCTTCCACCAAATAAACCATATAGTAATCAACTACAAGATGTAATCAACACTACTAGTCACCCATGGGCACCAATCTATAGTTTTGATACAAAGATTGAACGCAAGAGATGAACTAGGGTTTGAGAGGAGTTGGTGCTGTGAAGATGCTGATGAAGATAGCCTTCCCCAAGATGGGAGAGTTGTTGGTGATGTTGATGACGATGATTTCCCCCTCCAGGAGGGAAGTTCCCCCGGCGGAATCGCTCCACCGGAGGGCAAAAGTGCTCCCGCCCAAGTTCCACCTCGAGGCGGCGGCGCTTCATCCCGAATGTCCTCTCCTTATTTTTTCTAGGTCAAAATGATTTATATACCAGAAGAGGGGCACCGGAGGTGGGCCGAGGAGGGCAGCACCCACCAGGGCGCGCCTGGGCCTCCCGACGCGCCCAGGTGGGTTGTGCCCATCTGGTGGCCATCCTCTGGTACTTATTTCCTCCAATATTCCTTAAATATTCCATAAAAAATCCTCAGGGAGTCTCAGCTCATTTGTAGTTCTGCAGAATAGGTAGCTTGACGTAGCTTTTTTAGGTCCAGATTTCCAGCTGCCAGAATACCCCCCCTTGATGCATACATTGCATATTATGAGAGAAAAGGCATTAGAATTACTCCAAAAAGCATTATTATACAATAAAACAACATAAATAACAGTAGGAAAACATGATGTAAAATGGACTTATCACTAACATGATTCGGATGGATTTAAGCATCGCTACAGTTGAGAAAATCTCATTGTAGTCAACACCTTGAACTTGTTGAAAACCTTTTGCGACAAGTCGAGCTTTGTAGATAGTAACACTACTATCAGCGTCCGTCTTCCTCTTGAAGATCCATTTAGTTTCTATGGCTTGTCGATCATCGGGCAAGTCCACCAAAGTCCACAGTTTGTTGCCATACATGGATCCCATCTCAGATTTCATGGCCTCAAGCCATTTCGCGGAATCTAGGCTCATCTTCGCTTCCTCATAGTTCGTAGGTTCATCATTGTCTAGTAACATGACTTATAGAATAGGATTACCGTACCACTCTGGTGCAGATCGTACTTTGGTTAACCTACGAGGTTCGGTAGTAACTTGATCTGAAGTTTCATGATCATCATCATTGGCTTCTTCACTAATTGGTGTAGGAATCACTAGAACTGATTTCTGTGATGAACTACTTTGCAATTCGGGAGAAGGTACAATTACCTCATCAAGTTCTACTTTCCGCCCACTCACTTCTTTCGAGAGAAACTCCTTCTCTAGATAGGATCCATTCTTTGCAACGAATATCTTGCCTTCGGATCTGTGATAGAAGGTGTACCCAACAGTTTCCTTTGGGTATCCTATGAAGACGCATTTCTCCGATTTGGGTTCGAGCTTATCAGGTTGAAGCTTTTTCACATAAGCATCGCAGCCCCAAACTTTAAGAAACAACAGCTTAGGTTTCTTGCCAAACCACAGTTCATACGGTGTCGTCTCAGCGGATTTAGATGGTGCCCTATTTAACGTGAATGCAGATGTCTCTAATGCATAATCCCAAAATGATAGTGGTAAATCGGTAAGAGACATCATATATTGCACCATATCTAATAAAGTGCGGTTACGATGTTCGGACACACCATTACGCTGTGGTGTTCCAGGTGGCGTGAGATGTGAAACTATTCCACATTGTTTTAAATGAAGGCCAAACTCATAACTCAAATATTCACCTCCACGATCAGATCGTAGAAACTTTATTTTTTTGTTACAATGATTCTCCACTTCACTCTGAAATTCTTTGAACTTTTCAAATGTTTCAGACTTGTGTTTCATTAAGTAGATATACCCATATCTTCTCAACTCATCTGTGAAGGTCAGAAAATAATGATACCCGCCACGAGCATCAACACTCATCTAACCACAAGTATGTATTATTTCCAATAATTCAGTAGCTCGTTCCATTGTTCCGGAGAATGGAGTTTTAGTCATCTTGCCCATAAGGCATGGTTCGCAAGTATCAAATGATTCATAATCAAGTGATTCCAAAAGCCCATCAGCATGGAGTTTCTTCATGCGCTTTACATCAATATGACCTAAACGGCAGTGCCACAAGTATATTGCACTATCATTATCAACTTTGCATCTTTTGGCCTCAATATTATGAATATGTGTATCACTACGATCGAGATTCAGTAAACCATTAACATTGGGTGTATGACCAAAGAAGGTTTTATTCATGCAAACAGAATAACAATTATTCTCTATCTTGAATGAATAAACGTATTGCAATAAACATGATCTAATCATATTCATGCTCAACGCAAACACCAAATAACATTTATTTAGGTTCAACACTAATCCCGAAAGTATGTGCGATGATGATCATATTAATCTTGGAACCACTTCCAACACACATCGTCACTTCATCCTCAACTAGTCTGTATTTATTCTGCAACTCCTGTTTCGAGTTACTAATCTTAGCAACCGAACAAGTATCAAATACCCGGGGGTTAATACGAGCAATAGTTAGGTACACATCAATAACATGTATATCAAATATACCTTTGTTCACTTTGCCATCCTTCTTATCCGCCAAATATTGGGTAGTTCCGCTTCCATTGACCATTTCCTTTGCAGTAGAAGCACTCAGTTTTGGGCTTAGGTCCAGCTTTGGGCTTCTTCACGGGAGTGACAACTTTCTTGCCATTCTTGTTGAAGTTCCCTTTCTTTCCCTTTGCCCTTTTCTTGAAACTAGTGGTCTTATCAATCATCAACACTTGATGTTATTTCTTGATTTCTACCTTCATCGATTCCAGCATCACGAAGAGCTCGGGAATCGCTTATGTCATCCCTTGCATATTATAGTTCATCACGAAGTTCCAGTAACTTGTTGATGGTGACTAGAGAATTCTATCAATCACTACCTTATCTGGAAGATTAACTCCCACTTGATTCAAGCGATTATAGTACCCAGACATTCTGAGCACATGCTCACTAGTTGAGCAATTCTCCTCCATCTTTTAGGCGAAGTACTTGTCAGAGGTCTCATACCTCTTGACATGGGCATGAGTATGAAATCAATTTCAGCTCTTGGAACATCTCATATGCTCCGTGGTGTTCCAAACGTTTTTGAATTCCCGGTTCTAAGCCATAAAGCATGGTGCACTTAAACTATCAAGTACTCATCATATTGAGCTAGCCAATCATTCATAACGTTTGCATCTGCTCCTGCAATAGGTATGTCACCTAGCGGTGTATCAAAGACATAATTCTTCTGTGCAGCAATGAGGATAAACCTCAGATCACGGACCCAATCCGCATCATTGCTGATATCATCTTTCAACTTAGTTTTCTCTCGGAACATATAAAAAACATAGGGAAGCTACAACGCGAGCTATGATCTACAACATAATTTGCAAAATACTATCTGGACTAAGTTCATGATAAATTGAAGTTCAATTAATCATATTACTTAAGAACTCCCACTTAGATAGACATCCCTCTAGTCATCTAAATGATCATGTGATCCAAATCAACTAAACCATGTTCGATCATCACGTGAGATGGAGTAGTTTTCAATGGTGAACATCACTATGTTGATCATATCTACTATATGTTTCACGTTCGACCTTTCGGTCTCCATGTTCCGAGGCCATATCTGCATATGCTAGCTCATCAAGTTTAACCCGAGTATTCTGCGTGTGCAAATCTGGCTTGCACCTGTTGTATGTGAACGTAGAGCCTATCACACCCGATCATCATGTGGTGTCTCAGCACGAAGAACTGTCGCAATGGTGCATACTCAGAGAGAACACTTATACCTTGAAATTTAGCAAGGGATCATCTTATAATGCTACTGCCGCACTAAGAAAAATAAGATGCATAAAAGATAAACATCATATTCAATCAAAATATGTGACATGATATGGCCATCATCATCCTGTGCTCATGATCTCCATCACCGAAGCATCGTCATGATCTCCGTCATCATCGGCGTGACACCTTGATCTCCATCGTAGCATCGTTGTCGTTTCGTCAACTATTGCTTCTATGACTATCGCTAACGCTTAGTGATAAAGTAAAGCAATTACATGGCGATTGCATTGCATACAATAAAGCGACAACCATATGGCTCATGCCAGTAGCCGATAACTCTGTTACAAAACATGATCATCTCATACAACAATTTATATCACATCATGTCTTGACCATATCATATCACAGCAAGCCCTGCAAAAACAAGTTAGACGTCCTCTACTTTGTTGTTGCAAATTTTACATGGCTGCTACGGGCTTCTAGCAAGAACCGTTCTTACCTATGCATCAAAACCACAACGATTATTCGTCAAGTGTGCTATTTTAACCTTCAACAAGGACCGGCCATAGTCAAATTCGATTCAACTAAAGTTGGAGAAACAGACACCCGCCAGCCACCTATGTGCAAAAGCACGTCGGTAGAACTAGTCTCATGAACGCGGTCATGTAATGTCGGTCCGGGTTGGTGGTAAGCAGCATGACTATTATCGCCCACAGCTCTTTGTGTTCTACTCGTGCATATAACATCTATGCAACCTGGCTCAGATGCCACTGTTGGGGAACGTAGTAATTTCAAAATTTTCCTACGATCATGCAAGATCTATCTAGGAGATGCATAGCAACGAGAGGGGAGAGTATGTCCATGTACCCTCGTAGACCGAAAGTGGAAGCGTTTAGTAACGTGGTTGATGTAGTCGAACGTCTTTGCGATCCAACCGATCCAAGTACCAAACGTACGACACCTCCACGTTCAACACACATTTTGCTCAATGACGTCCCTCGTGCTCTTGATCCAGTTGAGGACGAGGGTGAGTTCCATCAGCATGATAGCGTGGTGACGGTGATGACGATGTTACCGCCGCAGGGCTTCACCTAAGCACTACGGCGATATGATCGAGGTGTGTAACTGTGGAGGGGGGCACCGCACACGGCTAAGGCAAAACTTGGTGTTCCTAGGGTGCCCTCCTGCCCCCGTGCATAAAGGTGGAGGCCGGCCCTAGAGGGGGCGCGCCAAGGGGGGAGTCCTACTTGGACTCCCGGTCCAAGTAGGATTCGCGCCCCCTTTCCTTTTCCAACTAGGAGAAGAAGGGAAGGAGGAAGAGGGGAGAAGGAAGGGGAGGGGGGCGCTGCCCCCTCCTAGTCCAATTCGGACCAACCCATGGGGGGCGCGTGGCCACCCCTTGAAGCCCTTCTCTCCTTTCCCCTAAAGCCCATTAAGGCCCATCAACTCCCCGGGAGGTTCCCGTAACCTCCCGGTACTCCGGAAAATGCCTGAACTCATCCGAAACCTTTCCGGTGTCCAAACATAGCCTTCCAATATATCAATCTTTATGTCTCGACCATTTCAAGACTCCTCGTCACGTCCGTGATCTCATCCGGGACTCTGAAAAAACTTCGATCATCAAAAACACATAACTCACAATACAAATCATCATCGAACGTTAAGCGTGCGGACCCTACGGGTTTGAGAACTATGTAGACATGATCGAGACACATCTCCTACCAATAACCAATAGCTGAACCTGGATGCTCATATTGGATCCTACATATTCTACGAAGATCTTTATCGGTCAAACCGCATAACAACATACGTTGTTCCCTTTGTCATCGGTATGTTACTTGCCCGAGATTCAATCGTCGACATCATCATACCTAGTTCAATCTCATTACTGGAAAGTCTCTTTACTCGTTCCGTAATGCTTCATCTCACAACTAACTCATTAGTCACATTGCTTGCAAGGCTTATAGTGATGAGCATTACCAAGAGGGCCCAGAGATACCTCTCCGATACACGGAGTGACAAATCCTAATCTTGATCTATGCCAACCCAACAAACACCTTAGGAGACACCTGTAGAGCATTTTTATAATCACCCAGTTACGTTGTGATGTTTGATAGCACACAAGGTGTTCCTCCGGTATTCGGGAGTTGCATAATCTCATAGTCAGAGGAACATGTATAAGTCATGAAGAAAGCAGTAGCAATAAAACTGTGACGATCATTATGCTAAGCTAACGGATGGTCTTGTCCATCACATCATTCTCTAATGATGTGATCCCGTTCATCAAATGACAACACATGTCTATGGCCAGGAAACATAACCATCTTTGATCAATGAGCTAGTAAAGTAGAGGCATACTAGGGACACCTTGTTTTGTCTATGTATTCACACATGTACTAAGTTTCTGGTTAATACAATTCTAGCATGAATAATAAACATTTATAATGATATAAGGAAATACAAATAACAACTTTATTATTGCCTCTAGGGCATATTTCCTTCAGGATTCTCTCTGTCGCAGCCGTTCTCGTAACTGACAACGTGAAGGGTAATCCTGGTGTCTTGACTCCGGCTAGTAGATAGGTTAGAGATTTTAGTCCTTCCAGGGTGACACTTCTTCTTCGAGTCAGTCCTTTGGGCTCCTATCCTCCTCAAGTTCGTTCATCAAGACGGATTAAACGGAGCTCTGGCCTACATTCCTGCTAGCTCCTCGAGGCTGCGACATTAGGGTTTCTCGTCATCCGTACATGGCAATGAGATTTGGTGCCAAGTTCTTTGAATCGATTCAAGGGTTCAACAACCACGACTGTTGCTCCAGGGCGCTGGTTCTTAGGGCAAGTGCCCGAAGACTTCCTGATTGCCATCGACAAGGTTAGGACGGCTCCAGCATGGGAGTGGCGACGACAACACTTCGACGGCTCGTTCTGGCAGCGTCAGTGGTCATTCGGTGTCCAAAGATCTCGATGTAATTTTTTATGATGTTTGGGGTGCTATGTACTCTTGATAAATCTTTATACTTTCTCCGTCTGGAATGAGTTATCGCTCAAACTGATGTATCATATTTCAATGCTTATACATCCATTTAAACGACAACTAATCCGGACAAAGGGAGTAATAGATACGAGACATTTTTAGAAAGAAAGAAAAATATTTTTAATTACTTAGTGTTTCCGCCCACTTATCTGCACATAGACCCTCCGGACCAAATTAGTTGACATGGATTTGGTACAAAGTTATACTAACTTTATACTAAGTCCGCGACAATTAATATGGGTCGGAGGGAGTATTAGGGCATGGCCAATGCATAGCCTCATGGTGATGCCCCGTGTGTAGTGCCTGGGGAGAAGAAGTATGTTTCGGTGTAAAAAGCTGAAAAAGTTGAAGGTGATATTTTGTGATGAGGAGTAATTGATATTTTTTTCTCCACAAGGCAAGCTACTATCAGTGGGCCTCATCGAGTATTAAAGTTTCTATTTTCTATTTCTTGATGAGGCCCACTGATAGTAGCTTGCGTTGTGCAGAAAAAATATCAATGCCTCAAACTACTTTTTCTCATGGGCATCTGTATCCATATGGCACCATTATTCTTGCCCTTAGATTCTGCGACAAATTTCTACCGTCATTTACTCTTTTTTCAAGTAACGCGGCTGACGTGCGCGGAGGCTTCGTCACTGCATCATCGACGGCTATGGAATCATGCAGTTCTTGACGCCCTGACGGAGTTCGCCCATGGCCGGTCTCAGGTCCCGCCGGTGCTACATCCTGCCGCCTCGTAGTTTGACCTGATCGGCGCCTTCATGTGGCGTTGTTGCACCGCTGCGCAGCGGTACGACCCGGACGAGCTGGTCCGCCTGCACATGTTCGTGAACACCAAGTGAGGAACAGGAGCCGACATCCGTAGTCGAGGGGCAACTACGACAATTCGTTCACATTCGCGGCGGCACGCGTGCCCGCCGGGCAGCTGTATCAGAGGGAAAATCCTATGTGAGCACGTCGCGTCAAGTTGTTGAGCTTTCACACTGAGGTTCACGAGCGAGGGATGATCTGGGCTGGCCCACCCACCGGTTCTGTCGTCCCGGTTTTGGTAACATTCCTAGAGGTTCCTGAACCGGTTTTTTCTGGGTTTGGGAACTTTCTAGGAGGTTCCTGAATCGGGTTTTTTGTTGTCTCAATTTCTTTTTTTTCCTATTTAATTTTTTATTTTCTCTCCTTTTCTGTTTCTTTTTCTTTCATTTTTTCAAAAAATATTCATGTTTCTTGAAAATTCTTCACATATTTATAAAAAAGTTTGCATTTACAAAAATTTGGGAGTTTCAAAAAATTCTTGTTTTTAAAAAAATGTTTGTGTTTCCAAAATTTATTCACGTTTTCAAATTGCTTCTGCAGTTTCAGAAAATGTTTGCGTTTTAAAGAAAAACTTTTCTTTTCGTGTATTTCTATTTCTTTACTTCATTTTTCTATTTCTTTGTAATTCCTTTTTCTTCTCTTTCTTGTTCTTGAGAATTTCAAATTTTGTTTAAAAATTCAGAAAATGTTCATAAGTTCAAAAAAAGTTCCTGTTATTATCTTTTGTTCACAAATTCATAAAACAATTCTCCATTTTTTATAAAAATGTTAGCATATTTAGAAAAAATGTTCACCTTTCAAATATTGTTCATAATTTTAAAAAAATAGTCAGGTTTTCAAATTTTGTTCACGAGTTTGAAAAAATGTCTCTGTTTCAAAACTCATTCTCAAATTTAGAAAAAATGTTTGTGTTTTCCGCTTTTGTTCGGAAGTTTCAAAAATTGTTTCCTTTTCAAAATTTGTGCACAATTTTCAAAAATGTGTCTGCTTCTAATTTTGTTTGTGAGTTTCAAAAAATGTTCACAAATTTTTAAAAATGTTTTATTTTTCCAATTTAGTTCAGGAGTTTCCAATTTTTTCAGATTTAAAAAATGTTCACGTATCCAATTGGAATTTAAAAATGTTCATCTTCTCTTTTCGTTTTTTCTGCTTATTTTCTCGTGTTCCTTTTTCAGATTTTTATGAATCTTTCACAGTTTTTAAAATTGTTCTTGATGTCATAAAAACTGTTCATGTTTTTAAAAAAATGTTCGAAAATTTAAAAAATGTTTTCGTTTTCATATTTTGTTCTGAGTTTAAAAAAATGTTCTTGTTTCAAAACTTGTTCACAGCTTCCAAAAATATTCGTGTTTCCAAAAAAAATCAGAGTTTTAGAAAATGTTCCCTTTAACAAAAAGTTGTTCACATATTCAAAAATGTTCGTGATTTTAAAGAAGTGTTTAGTTTATCAAAAATTTGATCACATATTCAAAAAAATGGTTTAGCTTTTAATTTTTCTTCCCAAATTTGAAAAGTGTTCTCTTTTAAAGAAAACACTTTTTCAACATAATTTTCGCTTTCGGAATTTGACCAAATGTTTGGATCTACATTGCCTTTAGCTTCGCGCGCCATAGTAAACCGAGAAAGCTTGTCTATCCCGTTGGATAGGCTCGCACGTAAGCAACAGAGGTCCCTTGTTCAATCCCTCCCTCGAGCACTCTCTTTCGGGATTTTTCACTGTGTTACCCCAATGGGCCAGCCCAGCTGGAGTCGCACATGTGCGTCCGCTCGGCAATTTGCCTCAACGAGCGGCGCATAGGAACTCCTGTGCCGGTGGCCCTTGGACTAGATTTAATTCTAGGCTTAGAGCCATAAGTAATATAATCTCTTAGGGAGAGCAATATGGGCTAGGCCACAATATGTCAGGCTGAAAGTATAATAAGGCAAAGATATTTCTGGAGTGAGACACTGAAAGTAGGTCTTGACTCTTGAATGTTACACTGTGCTAGCAAAAGGCTTCTGAGTGTCACAAAAGTGCAAACCAAGACCCTAGTGAAAATAACCAAATCATGTCACAACAGAGGGCTTATACATCTGATCGGGTCACTCGATTACTACATATTCCCTTGGGGCATCATACTAACTCTACTAATTAATTTTCCATACAAGCACTCATATATAACATACACCACCGGTTCTTCATATGCAAGTACACGTTAATAAATCAGAATTATATTAAACAACACAAACATGGGTCATCATCGCCCCCCTGAGAGACCGGAGAATGTGCCGATGCTCGTCGTTAGGTCAGGAAATCCTCTGGTTTGCATCACGTTGACGTTGTTGATATGTGTGGGTGCTAGCTCTGGTAGCGCGGTCTCTCCCTCGAGGTACTCCATGACTTGTTTCATGCTAGGCCTCGCACTGGGCAACGGATGCAAGCACAAGAGCCCTAGCTTCAGCACCATGCTGGCCTTGTCCTTGTCATAGTTACCATGGAACCTTGTGTCCATAGTTTGCAAGAGGGTTCCATTGTGGCAATGCTCGCGTACCCAATCCACCAGCATGATGTGTTCGTCTTTGGAGTCTTGCTTAATGGGCCTCTGTCCACATGCTACCTCAAGAAGGAATGTGCCGAAAGCATAAACATCCGTAAGAGGAGAAGCCTTGCCCGAGCGTAGCAACTCTGGGGCTAGTAACCCATGGTGCCAACCACATGTGTGGTTTGTAGATCGGTACCATGATCATATAACCTTGCAAGGCCAAAATCACCGAGCCGTCCATTCATTTCACCATCAAGGAGCACATTGCTTGCTTTTATGTCTCTATGAATGACAACTTTTTCCCATTTCTCGTGTAGATACCACAAGCCACATGCTATCCCATTGATGATGCCAAACCTCTGGGTCCAGTCAAGCGTCGGCTTGTCCTCTCCACAATGCAGGTACTTATCAAGACTACCATTCGGCATGTACTCGTACACCAGAATGAGCTCATGTTCACGCCGGCAATATCCAAGCAACTGCACTAGGTAGCGGTGTCGAAGGCGGCCAATACTTGCGACCTCGGCGATGAACTCCTTCATGCCCTGCCTTGACTCATGGGACACTTTCTTCACGGCTATCTCCACGTTGGATACGGGGAGTACTCCTTTGTACACTTTCCCAAAGCCTCCTTCGCCCAAGAGGTTCTTGTTCTTGAATCCTTCCGTAGCATGGTACAGGTCCTTGTACGAGAACCGATGTGGCCCGAACTCCACCTCCCAATCCTCTCGCAGCTCAGCGTACCTCCGATGCCTTCGTACGAGAAGGGTGATGGCGGTTCCTACAGCTGCGATGAACACTGCGGTGGCAATCGGAAGGACGATCTGCTAGACTTTGGATCGAGCCTCCTGACGACCACGAAACAACTTGGGCAAATTTGTGATGTTGATTGCCGGGGCAGGGCCATCCACGCCAAAGCTCCAACCAAGCACGGAGTAGTGTGTGCTGAGTGAGCCAGATGAGCCGGAGAAGCCAACAAAAGACGGGTCCTCCAGCACATCGGAGAGGTTGGTGATGGCGGTGAACAATGGCCTGCGAGGCTTGGCAGCACCGAGGGGAGCCAAGGTCGACACGATCTGTGTGATCTGTGCATCATATTCGATCCACAGTTGCATCGGATCCCCACTATTCAGAGATAAGTTTGTGAAGCTACCAGTCTTGTCATCATAGAAACCAGCCGTGTGGGCTTCAATGGAGACTAACCAGTTGACGTCGATGCCCACATGGTTGCTATCTATGTCCTTGAACTCCCCGTTGCCAAAGGTGTCGAGCTCAGCCACGAAGATGCGGTTGTCGGGGCGGCCGTTGGTCGAGGCGTTGAAGAGGCCCAGGAAACTGCCCGGCATGGCGCCGGAGAAGTTCCTGCCGGGGGCCACGAAGAAGGCCATGCCGCCGCTGCTCTCCTTGACGAACTCGGACTGGACGGCGAAGACGAAGGAGAGCGAGAAGGATCGCACCGTGCCGCCGGCGCCGGGACGGAAACGCAAGGGAGCCCGGTGGAACGCGTAGCCTATGATGTCGGAGCTGTTGGTCAGCTGGAGGAGCCCGCTGGGTTGGACCACGGCGGAGCCGTCGAGGGTGATATCGGCTCCCTGGAAGCCGGAGTAGACGAACGACTGCGCCTGCGCAGCAGTGCAGAGAGCTACATAATTCGGGTCAAGGGAGAGGATCGTGAGGCACAGGGAGTACGCAAGGATGGATCTATGCAGCTTGGCGGCCAGGTCTACTGCTAGGCTGCAAATAGGTACGTGGTGGGGAAGTGAGAAAAGTTGTTTGCAGTATTCGGCTACTACACACGTACAAGTACCAACACAGTTTATATTATTGGAGGGTTAGCTTGCCAAAGTCAAGTGTATGATGCGACCATGCGACATAATATGCTATCTGAATGCGTGGCCTGATAATGACAAGCATGAGATAATAAATTTTCTCGACATTTTTACCTTTTTGTTGAATGGAGACCGCAATAAGTTAACATGCGATGCGACTACGGAATTTGTCAGCGCAGCCTCCAGTTCAGAACAAAATGACGCATGGCAGCAAGCCTTTTCAATGGCACGGTATAAGAGAACAGATCAGCCACATATTGCGTGTGATTTAAGGTGTTGCAAGCAATCACTCACTCCTCACGACAAGTGCTATATTTAACTGCAGAAAACAAAGTACTAGGACTATTGGGCCTTTCATCCCGTCTTTATCCGTAGAACTTTCTCGGCCAATCCGGTCTCGCACCGCACAACTTCACCCAACCAAAATATACACTGTTGTTCTTAATTTCTATCACCAGTACGTCCAATCCACCCAATCCAAGTGGCATGAAGAACAAGTGTCATACTTTTGAAAAGACTGTAGTCTTTATTATTTTTCTGTTTGCTAACAGTAATCTTGAGGCTCGGCTGCTCCTTTGGTATGACCCATACAAGGGGGTGCTGTTACAAGTCAACCTCTGATCTCCCTCTTGCCTCCTATATTCTATGGCCCTATTGGCTATTTTAGAGTTGGAGAGGGAGAGTCCCATGCAGTACCACAGTTCTTTGAAATGAGCGAAAGCAGTAATTTGAAATAAGTGAAATCAGTTTTTTAAAATGAGCGGAATCACTATTTTGAATTGAATAAAATTAGTATTTTTTAAATGAGTGAAGTCACTTTTTTAAATGAGTGATATCATTATTTTGAATTGTGTGAAATCAATATTTTTTGAAATGAGTGACAGTGAGTGAAATTAGTTTTTCAAATGAGTGAAATTTATTTCCAAATGAGTAAATAAACGAGTGAAATCAGTTTTTCAGAATGAGCTAAATCAGCTTTTAAGAAATGGGTGAAATTAGTTTTTGAATTGAGTGAAATTAGTTTACGAAATGAGTGAAACTGGTTTTTTGAAATGATAGAAATCATTTTATATGAAGCAGATTTCAGTGTGAAATATGTGGATCTTGTTAATTATTTCAAAAACGTGAAACTGATTATCTGGAAAATGTAAAACTAATTCTTTCAAATCCGTTTTTAAAATTACTGAAATTATATTGTTTTAGTCAAATCATACTTTTGAAGTATGATATTTGTGAATCTGCTCATTTCAATGTCTCAAACTGGTGTTCTTGAAATATATTTCCCCAATATCATATTTCAATTTCACGTATAAATCAGGAATATTAGTTTTGCACACTAAAGTATGCATCTTCGCAAATTTCAAATTTCAATTTCAATGAAACAAGTAGCTTCATTGTGAAATAAAACTAAAGTTAAAATATGATTGATACTTCAAAATAATAAAAATATATCCAAAGCAGTTGTATTTTAAAGATCTTGTGGGCCTTAATAATTCAAATATGTAAAAAACTATTACTCTTTTGGAAATTTCGGTTAAAAAGTTGTGAGCAATTCAAAATGTTAGAAATGAAAATAAAAGGCAAGTCTTTAGTTTGGAGACAAAGTCTAGTGTGTGTGCAACCACCCACCCATCGCTCCACTCTCGTACGCTTCGCCAACAACCATCCTGACAAAGAGTTGTGCATGTCTGGGCATATTTTAGTGTATACTCTAGCACTAGTAGAAAACAGGGCATTTGTCCCGGTTTGTAAGGGCCTTTACTCCCGGTTCTAACACAAACCGGGACTAAAGGTCGCGGCCACGTGGAGCTCCACCTTTAGTCCCGGTTGGTAACACCAACCGGGACTAAAGAAAATTTTGTGATTTTTTTTAAAAAAAATTGAATTTTTTGAATTTTTTTATTTTCAAATTTCTGAATTATTTTAACCTCTAATCTCTAATCACCACCCCTCATCACTACTCAATTTATCCTCTAATCTCTAATCACCCATCATCATTCCAAATCATCTAACTTCCCGAACGGTCACCCATCCTCCAACTCCCCCAGACTGAGCACGCTTAACTTTCGGGTTCTATTCTCCCTCGTTGCCAAGTCTGCACTTGTTGTTTTCCTGACAATAGTAAGATGTCAATCCTATTAACCCTCAGGAATTTTGCTTGAGCATGAAGTGACACATTTCACTGTTTGAGTTTGAAACTATTGTTTTAAAAAACAATAATTATTTAGTAACACTAATATTTCTTGAATAATTAGTTTGACCATTGTTTGACCACAGTTTGACCAGATTTGACCAAAATTCAAAATAACTGAAATAATTATTTAGTAACACTAATATTCTAGAATAATTAGTTTGACCATTGTTTGACCACAGTTTGAATTTTTTTCGATTTTTTTCACTCTAGATCTTAAAAGCCCCGTAAATTTTTTTCTGTTAGGTTTTTGAGGATTTTGAAAATGTTTAACGGGTTCCCCTTGTTAAATTTGGATGCAACTTTTCGAGTAGATGATTTTTCATATAAAAAACTTTTTCATCCGAGAGTTATGCCCATTTTACTAAATTCTAGAGAGATTTTGCAAATAAAGTCAAAATTCACATTTGCAAATTTTCCCAACAACTAGACCACATATCACATGGGAAACTTATTTTCTTTTATTGTTTTGACATTTTCATCATTTTCTTCTATTTTTTTTAAACTGAAAAGGCGATCCACGGGGGGGGGGGGGGTGAAAATGAGACCTTTAGTACCGGATCGTGCCATGAATCGGTACTAATGCCTCAAACCCCATTAGTACCGGTTGGTGGCTCGAACCGGGACTAAAGGTCTAACCTTTAGTACCGGTTGATGCCACGAACCGGTTCTAATGGGCATCACACCCTTTAGTCCCGGTTCGTGGCACCAACCGGGACTAAAAGGTCCAGACGAACCAGGACAAATGGCCCACGTGGCCCCTGGGCGCACGAAGCGGGACTAATGCCCCCATTAGTCCCGGTTCTAGACTGAACCGGGACTAGTGGGCTAACCCGGCCTCGACCAAAGCCCTCTTTTCTACTAGTGTAGCAAAATATTTCGCATCTTTATACCGCAAATCACTGCACCAATCTTGATGCTAAGTCGGATGGTGGATCACTAGTAGAAAACAGGGCTAACGTTTGGGTCTGGCCAGCCCATTAGTCCCGGTTCTTCAAGAACCGGGACCCATGGGGGGTATTAAACCCGGTTCGTGAGCCCAGGGGGGCGGCCGGGGCCTCGTGGGCATTGGTCCCGGCCCGTGTGGAACCATTTGTCCTGGTTCAAGCCACGAACCGGGACCAATGGTCCTCGCTCCTGGCCCACAACCATTGGTCCCGGTTCGTGGCTTGAACCGGGACAGAAGGGGTGGCTTTAGTCCCGGTTCATGCCACGAACCGGGACAAATAAGGGAGCGTTTGGATCCCTTGCCAGTTTACCTTGCTAGGCAAGGCTAGCCTTGCCGATGAAGGCTAGCCAAATTGGCTCGCTCGCTCCAGCATAGAAAAACCTGGAAACTGTGGGCAACGAGGTAAGCTCGCTTAGGAACCAAATCGACCTCTTCCTTGCCAGGCCAGGCTGAGCAAGCCCTTGCCCAAGAACCAAACGAGCCCTAACTTGCCTATATATACCCACCGCTGCGGCAGAGCACTCCAGAGTGTTCTGTTTTGTCAAGCCGACGAGGGTAGGGCATTTGGGTGCTCTAGTTCACTTCCTATGCACATGAGGTGTTCGATGAAATGCCCGAGCCACACTAGTTAAGCTTTCTGCTCTCGAAACTTGACCTCCGAGCTTCATTTTCAATGAGATTTGTCTAGATTTAGCGATCCGTCACGCCCCGTCCCCACCCCGTCTTCACCGCCATCAATCGCCCGCGCCGATCTCGTCGTCAGCACCACCGTGGTGAACCTCTTGTTCTTATCTTCTTTCTGAAAGAAAAAAATTCTGACTTCAGATAGATACTTGCTAATTTTCTTACTTTTATTATTCCTTGTTATTATATAGTGCGATGGTTTTGGTATCCACCCCCGTCGGCCCTCGTCCTGTCTATGATTCAGATGTGGTATATATATTATCTTTTCATGACTATTTGGTTCATTTATTGTTTATGACAATTATGCCGACCAATGTGACATAGATTTTATTTATCTAGGAGGTTGTTGAACTGGAAATTCCAACCAACCCTATTGTCGAGAGGTTAAATTTAGTTGAAGAAGAAAACAAGTACTTCAAGAAAAAATAAGAAAAATTGAGGAGGAGAAGATGATATTGGAGTTGCATATTGCGGATGTCATCGATGATCACAAGATCAAGATGGATGCAATGCGGTTGAAGATTAAAAAGATTAGAAAATATGCCATTCATACTGAGGCTTGGTATCATTATGCAGTTGGATCAGTTGTTACCTTGGTTGCGGTTATGATCGCATTTGTTTTTGCATTGAAATGTTTTACATAATTTCAATGTATGGTTTAATTAGATGCTCTGGAGAGCTATATGTTGTTCAATGAGAACTATGTATGTACTTTGGTTTTAATGCTCTGGAGAACTATGTATGTACTTTGGTTTTAGAGTTCATTTCAAATGCTTTTCAACTTCATGGTCTTATAGCTCAAAATAATCAGTAAATGCATGAAAAATAACAAATGTAGTCAGAAAGGGTTGTAAATTGATGATGTGGCTTTGAATGGTGCATTTTGAATACAGAAAAACAAGGGAGTTCAAATAAGTTCAAAAAAATGAAATCCCTTTATAACAGACGAGTTTCCGTATGAAACCCTCATACTTCGAAAGAGATTGTCCATTTTGTATACGAAGTGCATCCAGTTTTTGCCGTAACCCTCTCTACTTTCTCGCACATGCTATGTGGGTGAAATGTTGATACCATGCCAACTTGGAACCTTTTCAGAGCTCATTTCAAATGCTTTTCAATTTCATAGTCTTATAGCTCAAAATAATTAGTAAATGCATGAAAAATAACAAATGAAGTCAGAAAGGGTTGTAATTGATGATGTGGCTTTGAATGGTGCATTTTGAACACAGAAAAACAAGGGGGTTCAAATAAGTTAAAAAAAATGAAATCCCTTTGTAACAGACGAGTTTCCGTATGAAACCTTGATACATCGAAAGAGATTGTCCGTTTTGTACATGAAGTGTATCCAGTTTTTGCCGTAAGCCTCTCTACTTTCTCGCACATGCTATGTGGGTGAAATGATGATACCATGCCAACGAACCTTTTCAGAGTTCATTTCAAATGCTTTTCAATTTCATGGTCTTATAGCTCAAAATAATCAGTAAATGCATGAAAAATAACAAATGAAGTCAGAAAGGGTTGTAAATTGATGATGTGGCTTTGAATGGTGCATTTTGAACACAGAAAAACAAGGGAGTTCAAATAAGTTCAAAAAAATGAAATCCCTTTGTAACAGGCGAGTTTCCGTATGAAACCCTGATACTTCGAAAGAGATTGTCCGTTTTGTACACGAAGTGCATCCAGTTTTTGCCGTAACCCTCTCTACTTTCTCGCACATGCTATGTGGGTGGAATGATGATACCATGCCAACTTGGAACCTTTCCAGAGTTCATTTCAAATGCTTTTCAATTTCATGGTCTTATAGCTCAAAATAATCAGTAAATGAATGAAAAATAACAAATGAAGTCAGAAAGGGTTGTAAATTGATGATGTGGCTTTGAATGGTGCATTTTGAACACAGAAAAACAAAGCGGGTTCAAATAAGTTCAAAAAATGAAATCCCTTTGTAATAGACGAGTTTCCGTAGGAAACCCTGATACTTCGAAAGTCGCACATGCTATGATGATACCATGCCAACTTGGAACAGGAGAGTTTCCGTATGAAACCCTGATACTTCGAAAGAGATTGTCCGTTTTGTACACGAAGTGCATCCAGTTTTTGCCGTAACCCTCTCTACTTTCTCGCACATGCTATGTGGGTGGAATGATGATACCATGCCAACTTGGAACCTTTCCAGAGTTCATTTCAAATGCTTTTCAATTTCATGGTCTTATAGCTCAAAATAATCAGTAAATGAATGAAAAATAACAAATGAAGTCAGAAAGGGTTGTAAATTGATGATGTGGCTTTGAATGGTGCATTTTGAACACAAAAAAACAAAGCGGGTTCAAATAAGTTCAAAAAATGAAATCCCTTTGTAATAGACGAGTTTCCGTATGAAACCCTGATACTTCGAAAGAGATTGCCCGTTTTGTACACGAAGTGCATCCAGTTTTTGCCGTAAGCCTCTCTACTTTCTCGCACATGCTATGTGGGTGAAATGATGATACCATGCCAACTTGGAACCTTTTCATAGTTCATTTCAAATGCTTGTCAATTTCATGGTCTTATAGCTCAAAATAATCAGTAAATGCATGAAAAATAACAAATGAAGTCAGAAAGGGTTGTAAATTGATGATGTGGCTTTGAGTGGTGCATTTTGAACACAGAAAAACAAGGGAGTTCAAATAAGTTAAAAAAATGAAATCCCTTTGTAACAGACGAGTTTCCGTATGAAACCCTGATACTTCGAAAGAGATTGTCCATTTTGTACACGAAGTGCCTCCAGTTTTTGTCGTAAGCCTCTGTACTTTCTTGCACATGCTATGTGGGTGAAATGATGATACCATGCCAACTTGGAACCTTTTCAGAGTTCATTTCAAATGCTTTTCAATTTCATGGTTTTATAGCTCAAAATAATCAGTAAATGCATGAAAAATAACAAATGAAGTAAGAAACAAAATAAAATAAAATAAATAAGCAATTTGAAACAAAATAATATAAACTTTAATAAAATAAATAAGTAGAAACAAAAAAAACTTTAATAACATAAATAAAATTTATGAAACTAAAATTATCAAAGTATTTTCTGTTCAAAACATCATAAGGAACCTCTAGTATTATTGAAACTAAAATTATATAAAATTGATGCAACTAAAATTATCAAAGTATTTTCTGTTCAAAATCATTAAAAGCAAAAAGAACTTTCATAAAGAACTTTTTTTGTTAGAAACTTTAATAGCAAAAAGAATTATCATAAAATAAAATTAATAAGTAATTATAAACAAAATAAAATAAAATAAATAAGTATTTTGTTGTAAATAGAAACAAAACAAAATAAATAAAGCAAAAAAGAAAACTGGGAAAAAATATAAAAATTGCCACCAACTGGGCCACCACGGCCTGAATACGACTAGAAACCAATCCATGGGACAAGATTCAGGCCCGAAGTAGGCCCAGAAGGCCCAACAGGCATAGCAGTAGCAAGTAGGCCCGTAAGCCTGTAGTGGAGAGGAGCTCGAGAGGGGTGCGGTAGTGGGGCTTATAAACCACTGCGCGCCCCTCTCAACTAGCGAGGTGGGACTAAACATTGGCCGTGACGCGGGCAGCACAGGGGCCTTTGGTCCCGGTTGGTGGCACCAACCGGGACTAAAGGGGGTGCATTGGTACCGGTTCGTGGCCCCAAACGGTACCAATGCCCACCCTTTAGTCCAGGTTGGTGCCACCAACCGGGACCAAAGGCATCTGCTTCCCACCCTTTGGGCTGCTGAAAAGAGACCTTTGGTCCCGGTTGGTGCCAGGGGGGCATTGGTCCCAGTTGGTGGCACCAACTAGGACTAAAGGCCTAGCTATATAAGTTCACACTTAGGAATTTTCCACTCTCATCTCGCAGTTGCCGCCCCCGACGACGCCGACGACATCGACGCCGACAGGCTGCCCCGCCGTCGCCCGCCGGCCCCGCCATCGCCGTCGCTGTCGCCGTTGCCCACGCCCTCGCCGTCGCCCGCTCCCATGCCCCGACGTGCGCCGCCCCAACGCGCGCCGCCCCGGCCCGCCCCCGTTGTCTCCGTCGCTGTCGCCCCTACCCCACCCACATCTTTGTTGTCGCCCCCGCCTTCGCCTCGCCCGCCGTCGCCTCGCCCGCTTCCCTGCCCCGACGCACGCCG
Source organism: Triticum aestivum (assembly GCF_018294505.1). Lineage (NCBI taxonomy): Eukaryota > Viridiplantae > Streptophyta > Magnoliopsida > Poales > Poaceae > Triticum > Triticum aestivum. The sequence continues at coordinate 124,361,532 of NC_057798.1, forward strand.
CCCCGGCCCGCCCCCGTCGTCTCCGTCGCTGTTACCCCCTACCCTGCCCCCGTAGTCGCCGTCGTCGTCGCCGTCCTCCTCATTTGGTCTGGCCGGCGCATCATTTTTTTCATTTATATATATGCTTATTTTTTTCATATGTATATGCTTGTTTTTTCATATATATGATTATATATATGCTTGTTATCATAATTGTTTTTGTTCATATATATATGATGATTTTTTTATAGAATATGATGTTTTTTTCATAGATGATCACATATATATATGATGTATGCATGGATGTGGATGGAATATATGATATTTTTTGTTCATAGAACATGATGTTTTTATTCATAGTTTGTTTTGTTCATGAGAGAGGCGGGGACGTCGAGGGATCATATATGTAATTTTTTCAGAATATTCTATCGTGCATAGACCGATTTTAGACCACGGCATAGGAAAAAAGAAAATAAAAGAAGAGGAAGAAAGAAGAAGAGGAGAAATAAATAAGAAGAGGAAAAATAAAGAAAAAGATGAGGAGAAGAAGAAAGGAATAGAGGAGAAAGAAGAAGAAAAATAGAATTCTATTTTTCTTCTTCTTTCTCCTCTATTCCTTTCTTCTTCTCCTTTTTTTCTTCTTTTTTTTCTTCGATTGCTTCTCTTCTATTCCTTTCTTCTTCTCCTCTTTTTATTTCTTCTTTTGTCTTCTTATTTTTTATCGGGTATGTAGTTGTTGATATACCCCCTCCCGATAACTTCAACATGAGAGGGGGGGTCGATATACCCCCTCCCCGATAACATTATTTTCCCATGTATGTATGTCGCGTCGTTGTCGATATAACCCCCTCCCGGATAACTTCGACATGAGGGGCGGTCGATATATATACCCCCTCTCGACCGTGATAACTTATACCACGGGAGCACCCCCCTCGGCCCTCTCGCTCAACCAAAACTCTCAAGGCCACCCAAATTTACCAAGTTAAAAGAGTGTTGTCGTCGAGGCCACCCGAAACCCTTGAAGCGTTGTGTCGAGGCCACCCCAAACCCTTGAAGCGTTGTCTAGGCCACCCCCAAACCCTAGAGAAGCAGCGTCGAGGCCACTAATATGATTCCTTATTATGATTAGCTAGCTAGTTCTACGTTCGCCACTAATATATATCCATCTGTCATGTTTGAATAATAATTGACATGTTGTAAATATTTGCAGAAACTATGGAGCACCCCCGAGCCGAAGCAATAGAAGACATGTTGGGGGACATAATCGCACTAGGAAGTGATGTCGTTGCGTCGTTTCTCAACGACACTGATGGTCAGGAAGGACGGGGTAGTGAAGAAGGCTATGATTATGATGGCTCCGGTGACCCAATGGAGGTACAAGAAGGAGACCGTGATGACGGCTCCGGTGACCGGACCGAGTCCGGCCAGGTATATATATATTAGTTAAGCCCATGATGACTAGTTAATTGATGCATTCATTGTTTCATATGTACACATATTAATTAACTCTCGTCTTTCTTATTTTCTCTAGCCCTCCGGATCGAGCTCAACTTCGATAAAGAAACGAGGCCCAAAGAAAAAGTTGCGCTCGGATGAAAGGTTTGAGATCACAGCAATCGCGCGCGATGGCAAGCCGATTGAACCCATCCAGACAAGGGATGCATTTCATGCTCAGTGCGGGGTTCTTGTTAGGGACAAGATCCCGATCAGTATCCAGCAATGGTTAAAGCCAAAGAAGAAAGACTCCGAGGTGTCTTATGTCTCCGATATGCGGAAATAATATCTTTGGACAACGCTTAAGGCAAATTTCACCCTACCACCAAAGGAGGATCCGGAGAAGCCAGTTAAAGAGCAATTAATCAAGTGTCATGCTCTTAAGAAGATGGCAGAACTATTCAGGAGGTGGAAGAATGAGCTGAAAACGTTTGTCAACAAAAAAGAGACACCAGAATTCATCGGAAAGTATGAGAAGATCAGAGATCAATGGCCCGCATTTGTGGCCCACAAGACATCGGAAAAGAGTAAGAAGATGTCAGCGACAAACAAGATTAATGTTGCGAAGAAGAAGCATCACCATCGCACGGGGTCAGGTGGTTACGTCAAAGCCCGACCTTTGTGGGACAAGGTTGAGAATGACCTGATTGCTAAAGGGGTCGAACCAGAGACATTGAACTGGCCAGACTGTTGCCGGACTTGGTTCTTCGGGGTTGGCGGAACCTTGGACCCTGTATCAGGGAAGTGCATTTGGACGGAACAGCAACTGCGAATACCCGTCAGGAGGCTTCAGGAGTATATCGAGAAAGCGCAGCAAGGGACGTTTGCTCCAGACAGAGAGAACGACGAGCTCACAATAGCCCTCGGGAATCCTGAGCACCCTGGACGGACACGAGGCACGCTAGGGTCCCTTCCGTGGAAGGCTGGGTTTTCGGACGCAGGGGGTTACAAAACCCAGGAGAGGAGGAAGAAAGTGGAGCATAGCCAACTGCAGGCGCTACACGAAAGGGTACAAGGGCTAGAGGAATGAGAAGAAGATCGCAGCAAACGACATGCCGAAGCTTCCCCTGAAGCTACCCCGCCATCTCAGCGGAGAAGCAACGTGGCTTCCGCTGAGCAGACTTAGCAGCTGGAGCCTGTCTTCACGGCTCCTGCTAGCTACCCCATGGATGCTATCACGGAGTCTCAGCATTGCCACCTTATGACCTGATGGATGACATTGAAAGTCAAGGCGGTTGTTGGCTCTGTTATACCTAATGAACCTGGCTCAACCTACCATGGCCAGCCGATTCCAGAAAGATATGCTAGGGTGATGGTGGATCAAATAACAGACGGATTTGAGGACCTTGAGCTTGACCACCCTACGGGTGAAGGGGAGATTCGGCTGGATTCTTCTCTGAAGACTCCATGCCTATGGCGGAAGGAGCTCATCAACCTTCTGAACTGACGCCTCCGCCTCCTCCTCCTCCTCCGGCGAGTCAGGGCACTCCGCCTCCTCCTCCGCCTCCTCCGGCGAGTGATCAAGGCACTCAGCCTCCTTCTCCGACGCGTGGCGGCACTCCGCCTCCTTCTCCGCCTGCGCCGACGTGCCCGAGCAGCCAGCTGCCTCCTCCTTATCCGCCTCGTCAACAAGGGCGGAAGAGACCCGCCGCCGCTCCGGCTGGTCCGGCGCGTCGTCCTTCTCCTCTGCCTCGTAAGAAAGGAAAAATAGCCGCAGCCGCTCCGTTTGCTCCGACGTCTAGCAGTACAGCCAGAGGCAGGCAATACATATACTGTCCTTCTCTGAAGACTCCAGAAAAGTTACCATACGAGAGGAGCCAGGAGGAAAATGCGAAGATCGTGCAAGCCAAAGTGACCAACTTCTTTGAAGGGGTCAAAGCAAAGAAAAATCCACCTCCGGAGGAGAAGATAGATCCGGTAAAAGCGAAGCGTACTCTGGCTGCCCTGACGAAACCACCAAAGTCTCCGGTGAAAGACAACTATGAGCGCATTCTTACAAAGTCATTTATCGAAGCGGAGCGGTCGGGAAGTATTGTTAGTGCTCAAAGGTTAGCAGAACGACGAGCTGGGAAAAAAGTTTCCCAGCTCGGCGAACAAGCGAACCAATCGTTGCCCCTGCTCCAGGTGTCTAGCGTCGTCGCGAATCATCCAGGCGGGATGGTGCCCGGTTATAACGATCTTGGAGATTACCTGCTCGAGATGCACATTTTGATTTCTTGGAGGTGGACGAACACAGATACGTGTACGGGAAGCCTCTCGTCAAAGATGAAAAATCTCTAACAACGATGATGCGAAGATTCCATGATTGGTATACGAAAACCTGCAGAGAGTCTGAGGAGAGGAATATTTTGACGCTCAGAGTTAAAGAGGAGCATGACCTCATTGGAATTGAACTGTTGAATGTTTCATTTGAGGAGTTCTTCGAGTTTTTCAATTTAATGGCCCTCGATAAGTTAATGATCACTTGCTACTGCCTGTAAGTAGTATTACTTCTGTCATTAAGTCTCTATATATAGGTCAGCTCTTTCATTGCATGTATTTTTAATTATTCTCACTATATTATGCATATTGAAGATCGCTGAATTGAAGAAAAGACAAATCGGTGATATTGGGTTCATTAACACAAATCTCATAGATGCATATATGGTTAAATTTCAGGCCAAAGATACCGAGGCCAAGCTGATAAAATCGTTTATATTAAATCAAAACAAAGCTATAGTACTCTTCCCTTACGCATTCGAGTGAGTGTTATTGTCTTGTGCATATTCGGTTTCCCTTATTAGTCGAGATTATAGTAATGTAATTGATGAGTTATGCATGCGTGCGCAGATTTCACTATATTCTCCTAGAGATTAAGCTTGAGCAGGGACTAGTAACCATCTTAGACTCGAGACGAGAAGATCCCAAGAAGTACGCGGACATGACTGAAATACTAGACAAGTAAGTTAAATCGATCATTATCGCACCATATCGGCAACTTCAATTTGTTCATTTCCTGATATCAAGTAATTGTTTTCTTTGTCTGGCAGGGTTTGGAATAAATTCACCTCAAAAACTCCGGGACTGCTGAAGAAACTGCAATTTAGACACCCAAAAGTAAGTACTATAGTAGCATATATGTTCCACGCATCTCCTAGTGATTCAAGCGCTAGTTTCATCAATACCATTTAGCATGCTTGCTAATTATTAGTTTGATTGACCTCTATTTCTTGTAAAGTGGTTGTGGCAGGAAGAAGGGAACAATTACTGTGGATACTACATTTGCGAGTCCATCCGCCACACGACCTGTGAGCGGGGCTACTCCGACAAACAATATGAAGTGCGTAAATGATTATATTCACAATTTTATTTTATTACCATCATTTGTGTTCAGTTTCATTTATTCATTTATGTGTATTGACCCCCTTCTTCAAATTAGATATTTCGGATGCGGGATGAACTCCTACCACCAGATCGTATGCGAGGAATTCAAGAGGAATTGGCGGCATTCTTTCTTGACCACGTGATCGCTAAAGACGGAGAATACCATATGGACCCTGATGCGTTCAATTTTAATTAGGAGATTATATTGTAAAAGATACTTATATTGTATATATGTAGCCAGTAGCGTCGGATAGATATACGAGAACTTGTTGTTCGACCAATCTCTCAGAGAAGGAGAGGTGATCGATATCATTTCTCTTTGTATGCATCTGTTCATGATGATCTTCTGTTTCCTTCATTTGCTTAACTAGCTAGCGTGTCTAGTCCTCTCTATACTATAGTACATAGCATCGACCAAGCACGAAGATAAGAGAGGACACTTCTCTCTATTAATTAGCTAGCTAACACAATATATGAAACACCTAAATTAACACCCCCCCCCCCCAAAAA